>NC_081555.1:130389519-130597019 GCF_963082655.1 Stomoxys calcitrans
TTAGGAAAATATGGTTGTGGGCATTTCAAAGTTATGTGTTCTGGTCTGGACTTGAAGGGGTCTAACGGTTTACTGTCTGCCCCATGGAACAGACGTCTTAGTCATTGTCCCGTTATTGCAGATCACTGTCTGATCGGAAAATATGGTCATAGGCTGAAGGACTTCCGCAGTAACGACTTCCGCAGAAGCTGTGCGTACGCCAAGGAAGAGAGGCTTGGTGCCTATGACTCTCACCGAAAAGGAAAGAGACTCCCTTAATAGGGCTCGAAGATTCGTTCAATGACCTATACCAAAGTCTACACAGCTAAATTCGGAATTCAAAAGGTTTTGGAAAAGTTTGCGCTAAACTGGGAGCCACACCCAAAAAACCCACGCCCAAAAGAACTAAGGCAAACAATAGTCATATAGGTCCAATGACCTTTGCTTATGTCGCTAAGAACAGCATAGTGATGGTAGTTGTCGACAAGGGATGCATACCTAGGAACAATCAATGGTCTGTCATCTGTATACTCCGATGTCCATGCGAAATTACCGGGGCCTCCTCCAGTCTGCGACGATGATGGTTGGTATCGAGGCCGATAAAAACTAATTGCTATCGGGGATCAACGCTCAATTGAGATGTATCGTTATGACTTAAGAAGATTAGAGAGATCTGGCCAGACGTAATATCATTGGAAGTAGCATGGCACACGCTTGGATACCAAGGATTCCCTCAGTAGAGTAAGGGACTGCAATCCCAATCTTTCAACCACCGACTGTAAGATTGGTAGATTGGATGGTAGAGAGGTTGGTGACCAAAGATAAGCAGCAGTCTTACTAAACACCGGCTGTCTCGCAGACATCGAAAACGCTGATGCTGTTGAAAGTTGTGTCCTACGGATTCAACAAATTGAAGCTGATGGGGTTGGCGGCGGGGTTAGGGAATCAGGAGATGAGCCATTGGCAAAAGTTAGGGGGTTTAAGCCGCGTGTCAAGCGCTGGGTGTATAATGCAGTTGTGAGACCTACAATGCTATATGGTATTTTGGGATTGTGGACATCCATTCAAAAGTCCACCTAAGGTCCAATACTAAGCCAGATTTAAAGCGTGGCTTGTTTACGCACTACAGCCGCACTGAGAACGACACCATCTGATGCACTGAATTAAATGCTACACCTAATGCCTCTGGACACTGGCTAGACAAATTGCTGCGAGCATTGCTGTGAGGTTAAGGAACTTTCTCTTTTATTGTGAATCGGCTACAGACTACTGTATTGTCCTTGATACAATGCCCGATGTTATTTCCAATAGAACTGATTGGAGTTTTAATATACCTGGTATTAGAAAGTACGTAGTTTCTATACGAATATTTTCAGACATGACGTTACCATGGACTTGGGGAAAAATTTCTTTTAGCCAAAATTTAAATGAAAATTTCTGTGCAGGCAAAAATTTTTTTATTTATTTTTTTTTTTTAATTTGCAGTATTTTTCATCTACATTGAAAAGAAATACTGTTTAGTAAAATTTCCTTACCAATCTATAGCAAATTGTGTGTGACATAAAATTACGCGTTGATGACACATTGCAACATACATTCACTTTCACGTACAACAAATTGAACGCCTACACCTTTCTAAGTGTCTAGAATCACGTTCCAAACCGCATTGGTGAATATTTTAATATTCTGACTACGTTGTTGCCCAAAAGCTATGAGCGACAATTTTCGTTGCACCTAAACGAAAATATAAACGTGAACAAACCAAATACGAGTATATCTAAAATATTTGGAAACAGTCGATAGAAAAAATAGTAGACAGAAATTTTTAAAGTGTATTTTAAATAAACGCAATAAATTTTTAATCCATGGATGCTTGAATCTTGTTTAATGATGCAATAGAATTTTTGAAGTTACTCAAAACGTTTCATTGGAAAGAGGTTTGCAAATTGTGAAATATGCATAAAAATTCTTCCAGGGTGCTCTGGCGAGGCCACCGTAACGCAGAGGTTAGCATATCCGTCTATGACGGGTTTGAATCCTGGCGAGAACAAGTTTCGCCTTAAGTACAAAAATGGTGGTATGTATAGTGACAAAAATCATTAAAGCAACAGACAAATGGCTGCCAGATACAAGATATTTGTATTGTAATATGTATTATAACAGCGAAATATATATTTACGGCAAAGATAGACACTTAAACTACCTGAAACACCTATTATTAAGGCATTTCTTAGGGTAAGAAAGTTAAAAAATAATAACGCAAACGACCGCGAGGAAATTTTATTTTTCTTTATTTTAATGACCGATAGGTTTCCATAACAAGGATAAATGCTACACGAACAATATTGACTACAATTTCCTCTCTCCCTTTGCGTGTTGGCGTTTCCATTCAGTTGATCCAATTGTAAACAGCCGGTAGATGGCGCTAATTTAAATTTTAGTGCTACTCGCTTCTCCCCAAAAGAGGTGTCGCACTGCGGCGCGCCGTTCGGACTCGGCTATAAAATGAAGGCACCTTATCATTGGGCTTAAACTTGAATCGGACCGCACTCATTGATATGTGAGAAATTTGCTCCAGTTTCTTAATGGAATGGCCATGGATAAAATTTCAGTTGCAATTTGCTACTCGCTAAGAGTGGCTTAACGCCTATAACATTGATCATCATGTGAGAGTTGTCTACCAATGAGTATATGACTACCTATTAAATTGTCAACATTTAGTATTTTTTTAATCAAATTAAATTGCCATAATTAACGATTTTCTGTGCTGAAGAACTAATTGACCGCTCTATACATTTGGTGCAGCGTCGACCGTCCTAAGTAAATAAACCATGTACAATTTTTTGTTATTGTTATTTAACCCCGTATTGTCATGATAGGTGTATACAGCGGTTTGGTGGAGGGCGTCTATAAAGGGTTATGCGCCACACCCCATCTTCCACTTGAGCACAAATTTTAATGACGCACTCTTCTCAAAAAAAGCTATCATTTGATTCCACATTGTTTTATTGGGTCAAATAACCTATTGGAGGCGATTTAGGTAAAGCACCGCATAGATTCTTAGACTCAAAATTTAATGCTGAGATGTCTTTTATTTTAGTTTCATGTTTTTTTTCAGTTTACTTGGACCTCATTTTTTATCTCATATTCGTAGTCTAGTCCCGAATATCCTTCATTTGAGTCCTATGTTTATATGTAAGTCCAATAAGTATGTTTGGAGCAGTTTTTGGGGTTGGACGTCTTATTGGATTGGAACCCAAGTTTTTATATCATATTCATATTCTACTCTCTAATATATTTCATTTGATATCCACATTGTCACTAACAGTCCACTTTTGATTGTGAGAGGCGTTTTTGGGGTAACGGGAGAGGGTCCGCCCCTTCCAGTATCAACAAATTATAAAGCCTTTATCTGCTACCTGACCATATTCGTAATCTACTCCCGAACAGCTTTCAGTTCAGTCCCATATTGTCATTAATGTTCAATATGACTTTTTAAAGCGGTTTTGGGTCGGGGCGGCCCCCTAGGTACTTGGACCTGACTTTTGATATCAAATTTTCAAATATTCTACTCACGAAAACCTTTCCTTTAAATCCCAAATTGTCCCGATCGGTCCTCTTTTATTTTTGGGTGGTACTTTTGGGGTAAAGGGGATGGTCCGCCCCTCCGCCCCTTTTTGAGTCCATACGGAACAAACAAATTTACAAACCCACAAACAAACACAAATTCTTTTATATATATATATAGAAGACTAGCCGAACCGGGCCCGCCCCGCTGCGCCTTCTTCAACTCTCTAATATCTTTTTTGGGTGGGGACACTTCGCCCTGAATGGGGATATCGATTTCGTGCCATTGTAGCCTATGACGCTGAACGCGTTCGTATCCTAGCGAGAACATCGGACAAAGTGGTCTTTATCTCCTCTTAATGTTGGCGACATTTTCGAGGTACAATGCCATGCACGGTCATTTATAAAATTTCCCACAAAGAGGTGTCGCACTGCAGGACGCCGTCCGGATTTGTTTAAACTTGAATCGGAAAGCACTCATTGATGTGGGAGAATTTGCCCCTACTCGGTTGCTAGTGGTAATGTTCTTCCTTAGGGTAATGTTCTCATTATGGGAGGGATGGCACCTCAGACATTTCGACTCAAATATGGATATCAAATACGCGCTGCATTTACAAGTCCCTTAAATTTGAGCCCCATATTGCCATGGCCGGTAAATATGAATCGTTTGGAGGGTGTTTTGGGGCTGGGGGTGCCACCAGCACTTTGCACTGGAAATACGGAAATCAAGTTCAGTTTAGGGGGTGCTTTAGGGCGTACCCCAAAACACTTGGCACCAAAATTGGATATCAAATTCGTTTTCTACTTTCAAATACCTTTAATTTGAGTCCCACATTGTCATAATGGGTCAAATAACCCTTTTGATGTATGTTTAGAAGGAAAAGTGCCACCTAGACTTGAACGCAGTAATCTACTCCCTAATACCTTTCATTTGAGTCCCATATAGTCATGCTCGGCTAATTTGCCCTTTTGGGTTATTTGGGGGTAGGCGATCTCCCATTACTTGGACCTAATGTTTTATGCCATATTTGTAATCGATTGCCCAATACTTTTCATTTGAGTCCCATATTGACATGAACTTCGAATATATATGTTTAGAGGAGTTTTGGGGTTGGGGGGCCCGCTGGGTACTTGGGCCCAAATTTTAATACCAAATTCGTTTTCTGGTTTCATTTGATACCCTTAGTGTGCCCATCGGACCATTTTCGGATATGGGTGGCGTTTTTGGGGTAAGGGGGAGGATCCGCCTCCACCCAATATCTAAAAATTATATAGCCTATGTTTCCTTCCAGACAAACGTACACAATCTATGAACATTTTAAGAAAATCGGTTCAGCCAAGTATCATATAGTCGTAATGGGTCTAATGCCGTTTTTGAGGGGTGTGACACCCTATACTTTGATCTGATTTTGTATGCCAGAGTCTCGAAAGCTACTCCCGAATACCTTTCATTTGAGCTCCATAATGAAATAAACGTCCAATATGTCTGTTTGGGGGAGTTTTGGGGTTAGGACGGCCCGATGTGTGCCTTTGACTTTGAAATTTTCATACCATATTCGTATTCTACTCTCCAATAACTTTCAATTGATACCTATATTGTCCTGATCGGTCCAATTTTGATTTTGGGTTGTGTTTTTGGCATAGGGGGGAGGGTCCATCCCCCTTCAGATACAGAAAAATTATATAGCCTACGTTTCCTACCTACACAATATGCGAAAATTTCAAGAAAATCGGTTCTGCCGTTTTTCAGTCTACACGGAACAAACAAACCGAGTCCCATATATTTATAATTGGCTAATGTGCCCATTTTTGACTTTTTGTGGAGGTGGGGTGGCCCCCTATTCATCGACATGAATTTGTATGCCCATATTGTCCTTATCGGCCCACTTTTGATTTTGGATGGAGTTTTTGGGGGTAACTGTGGAGGGTCCGCCTCCTTTCGCTATCAATAAACTATGAAGCCTTTTTCTCCTTCGTAATCTACTCCCGAATACCTTTCGTTTGAGTCCCATATTGTCATGATCGTCAAATAAACCTATTTTAAGGGGTTTTTGGGGCTGGGGCGGTCCCCTGGGTACTTGGACCGATATTTTATTATGAAATTCATACTCTACTCTTCAATACCTTTCATTTGAGTCTCATATTGTCCCGATCGGTCCACTTTCATTTTTTGGTAGTACTTTTGGGGTTAGGGGGAGGGTCCGCCCCCCTCCCGATAGCAAAACATCTATGTTTCCTTTCAGACCAAACTACCCAATCTGTGAAAATTTCAAGGTAATCGGTTCAGCCATTTTTGAGTCTATACGGAACAAACCGACAAACAAACACAAATTGAATTTTATATATAAGATACGTGAAAAACTAGTTTAAACCGTACTTTAAATTCTTGAAAGAATTTATCGCAAAGTAATTTAATCGTAAACAAACTGCAACGTTTTTTCACAGAAGAAGTGTACTTATCGAAAATTTCCTATAGTGCAACAAATTTTTTTGTTGCGTGTAGTGATTTTTATCATTAAAAATGTTTTGTTTTTCATAAAAAATTTTGTTAATTTTTTTTCAAAATTTTATTTCAAGAAGATTATTCCAAAAATGGTTTATCAAAGAAAATTTCGAAAGGATGTAATTTTTATGGAAAATTTTTCTCAAAATTAGATTTCTTGTGAATATGTAGGCGGAATTTGGTATTCTTAAATATTTCCCTAAAATTCGAACATCATAGAAGCTTGCGTTATCTTCTGCGGAAGAATAACAACTATAATTTGGAAAATATGAACTTAAATATCCATTAAAGTGTCATCAATGGACATTTTTTTTTTAATTCTTGCTTTATGTTCCAAATCCTCAGAAAAACAATTCTCTTTTTTCATGTTTTTGAAAAGCTGTTGCATTAGAAGCACTTTATTCGTTAACGCATAACAGTTTTGGGCCAAATGTGCACCATGAGCAACGTGCCTTTGTATGGCTCTTCCGTTCCATTAATATAGGCCATAGAGTGAAATTGGAATTTTTGCTAAGAGTAGTGATTCATCCACACACTTTACCAATATGGCTAACTGTGTGGAAAGACAAAATTTGGCTGGTCAAATATTAATTTATGCACGCACACATTTCGCTGTTCGCATTTCGCGCCTTCCACAAACTCAACTCAAAAACATTGTGAATTGAAGGTATTGCCAATGGGTTTATGCATCGCGGCTACTACACCCACATGAAATTAATGGAAATGAGAGTGGTGTGCATATTGGGCACAGAGGCATCGCATAAATTCCGTTTGATATTGGCGCATCAAAGTGTGCCTCAAACATTAATAACCACTACTAACGCGAATTCGATACTTGATACGAATGCCATAGTGGCTTGCGATTTAAAAACGTTTTTCTGCAACATGGCAACACCTACCATAAAATTTGGTCTACATGTTTCAGAGAGCTTTTAATTGGCAATGGTCTATCGCCTGCCAATGCGATGTGAACTTATTTAAAGAATTTTTAACAAAAATGAAGAAAATGTATTTATTTTAACAGAAATCGAATGCATTGCAATCCATAAGGGTTGGTACCCTGTTCGTCTTTTCGCATGGATAACTGTCCATGTTCATATAAAAAAATTGGAAATGAAAGTTTTTTGAATAAATAAACGCTTTTTTCACGCTTGGGACACAAAGATAGCAGTTAAAAAAAAATAATCCTAGTGTAATATGTAGGCGTCTCACAGATACCGGCTCTTAGGTAAGGACACTATACCAGACATGAACCAACATAGGGGAGAGACAGGAAAAACAATTAGGGATTTTGTAAGTGGCAGGCAATTCCTAACTTCGATTTTCTTTTTCGAGGTTACTTTTTTTGTATTTAGATCGCACAACAAGCCGATTATTGGTTTAGGTGTATGTCCTCTTTTTAACCTGTGTTGGTACCTAACATTTTTTGTAATTTTCTAAAAGTTTTTCACAACTATTTCGAAACCAGAACAGAGTACTTTGCTTTATACCAAGGTGAGCAACACATCTCTACTCTTTCTCTCATAATAAAACCAGTGTCTCTATATCAATACCCGAAACTTACCATTGCGTTATTTTTTTCTCTAACTCTTTTTCGTTGGGTTTACCTTCTCGTCATCTAACTTATTATTCCTCGCTCTATGAGGAATAATAAGACTAGTTCATCGCATTTTATTACAGTCCACACAGCATCGACTGAGGGAATTCCGCCAGTGACGTCACCGCCTCTCTTTTCTCAACGCAACAGCCACTCTAACCCCACTTCACGGCTAACTGGAAGACCCCCACTCCTGTTCATGGAGTGGGGGTCTTCCATAAATAAAATGCTGATGTTGGTAGAGAAAATATGATTCCAACTAAAAGCAAGTAAAAAGGCGTTAAGTTCGGCCGGGCCGAACTTTGGATACCCACCACCTCGGGTATATATGTAAACCAACTTTCGTCAAAATCAGGTGAAAAATGTATACGTTATGTCCAATAGCAGCTATATCGAAATATGTTCCAATTTAGACCAACTACTAATAAGTACTAGAAAAAATTGAACAAGTCATTGTTCAATTGTGTACAACAAAATATTGGTCTTTTTAGTAGCTATATCTAAAAATAAACCGATCTGAACCATATACGATGCGGATGTCGAAAAGCCTAACAAAATCGAATTTTAAATGCGCCTTTTATGGGGCCAAGACTTTAAATCGAGATGTCGTTCTATATGGCAGCTATATCCAAATCTGGACCGATTTAACTTACTGTCTCAAGGGCCAAATTAAAGAAGGAGGTCGAAGGGCCTAACACAACTCACTGTCCCAAGTTTCGGCGAAATCGAACAATAAATACGCCTTTTATGGACTCAAAACCATAAATCGAGAGATCGGTCTATATGGCAGCTATATCCAAATCTGGACCGATCTGTATCATATTGCAGAAGTATGTCTAGGGGCTTAACGCAACTCACTGTCCCAAATTTCGGCGACATCAGATAATAAATGCGCCTTTTATGGTCCCAAGACCCTAATTCGAGAGATCGGTCATATGACAGCTATATCCAAATCTGAACCGATCTGGGCCAAATTGAAAAAGGTTATGAAAGTGCCTAAATTAACTCACTGTCCCAAATTCGGACAATAAATGCGCGTTTTATGGGCCTTAGACCCTAAATCATCGGATAGGTCCATATGGCAGCTATATCCAAATCTTTACCGATCTACGCCATATTGCAGAAGTATTTCTAGGGGCCCAAATTAACTTACTGTCCCAAATTTTGGCAAAATCGGATAATAAATGAGTCTTTTATGGCCCCAAGACCTTAAATCGAGAGATCGGTCTATATGGCAGCTATATCCAAATCTTTACCGATCTGAGCCAAATTGAAGAAGGGTGCCGAAGGGCCTAACACAACTCACTGACACAAATTTCAGCAAAATCGGATAATAAATGTGGGTTTTATGGTCTCAAGACCTGAAATCGAGAGATCGGTCTATATGGCAGCTATATCCAAATCTGGACCGACCTGTGCCATAATGCAAAAGTATGTGTAGGGGCTTAACGGAACTCACTGTCCCAAATTTCGCCGACAACGGATAATAAATGCGCCTTTTATGGTCCCAAGACCTTAAATCGAGAGATCGGTCATATGGCAGCTATATCCAATTCTGGACCGATCTGGGCCAAATTGAAGAAGGATATCGAAGGGCCCAAATTAACTCACTGTTCCAAATTTTGGCAAAATCGGATAATAAATGAGTCTTTTATGGTCCCAAGACCTTAAATCGAGAGATCGGTCTATATGGCAGCTATATCCAAATCTTTACCGATCTGAGCCAAATTGAAGAAGGGTGTCGAAGGGCCTAACACAACTCACTGACCCAAATTTCAGCAAAATCGGACAATAAATGTGGCTTTTAGGGGCCCAAGACCCCATATGGGCGTATCGGTCTATATCGGGCCTATATCAAGATATAGTCTGATATAGCTCATCTTCGAACTTAACCTGCATATGAACAAAAAAAAAAAGAATCTGTGCGAAGTTTCAGCTCAATATCTCTATTTTTAAAGACTGTAGCGTGATTTCAACAGACAGACGGATGATAGAGTATAGATATACTTTATAGGGTCGGAAATGGATATTTCGATGTGTTACAAACGGAATGACAAAATGAATATCCTTCGGTGGTGGGTAAAAAAAAGATATTTTCTAAAAGTTTTTCACATCTATTTCGAAGCAGAACAGAGTACTCTGCTTAATACCTAGGTACAAATTTTATAATCGTATAAAAAAGTCTTGGGAGATTTTTGGACGCAACCAAAAACTGAATTCCTACTCTATTTAAATTAATTTGGGATTTTTTTAATAAATAATTCACAAAACATAATTATTTCGCTTTTTCAGAATAATTCAATGGAAATGTGCATAAAATGTCAGTTGTTGCGATGTATTTTCTCTGCCCTTACCTTCGTTCTGCTGCATATGCTCACTACCAACGTTGTTCTTTCACACAATCATACATTCTTTGCTTTGTTGTTGTTACAGCTGTTTATAATCAAAGAATTGCTAACGAGAAAACACTATGCACTCACCACCTAGTACCACTTCGCAAGAATTCCACTATTAGTTTTTTTTTAACCGTACCGTTGCAGATTATATTAACACTCAATAAAACTTAACTCGACATTTTAAACAATAATCGCTTCAAATTTGTCCAAATTCTAGCCTTTAAACAAATATGTAATATATCTTTTTATTGAACACAAATCTGCCGTGACGGCCAAGCACTCGAATTGAAGGAAACGACATAGGCAACTGCCAAAAAGAAAAGCAAAAATCAACTGGCAAATGATCAACCAAATGTTAGATGTGGAGCGAGACAGAAAAAGAATTACAAAAAGTGAGTACATCGAGGAGAGAGAGAGAGCACTTTGTAAAACACAGCAATTTGGGAAGTGGCTCCATAAGAACAAAAGCAGGAAAAATAAAGTGTTGCCAAAGGCAGAGAAATGCTTTTGGTTTATAAATAGCAACAAATGTGGGATAGATTTTTTTCTCTCAAAGCTCTTAACCAATAAGAAATTTGAGACTAAGGTGAGTTTGCAATTAAACTCTTCGTTAGAACGCTGGTAGGGTTTTCTGTGGTATTGGTGACTTTGCTTTGTTGGTGGAAAGAAATAAAAATAATGCGGCCAATGAATATGTGTTTCTGCATTTGCGAACAAATTTTGCAATGCATTAGAAACTTTGTGGCTGTTGCTTTTAACTCTAGAGACGCAGGTTCAAATCCCAGTGGGCGCTTTCAAATTTAATTTTTAAATTGTTTATTTTATATTTAATTATTTACCTATCATAATTTTTCACTCAATGAAAATAATGTTTGCAAACACATTAAATTTTTTTCTATTTTCAGCAGACAAAAACTGTTATTTTAGCCTTTTTTTGGAATTTGGATAACAAATTTCGTTGGAGTGTTGTTGTTGTCAAACATTTAAGGTCCACAAGAAGGGACATTGGCTTTTTTTTGTAATAGATGAAAATCCAATTTGAACATTTAACGAAATTCGTTATACAAAACAGCAAAAAGATTGTTAAAACAACAGTTTTTGTCTGCTGACAATGGGAAAGCAGGCACGATTGCAGTTTTAGCAAGCATAGGGCTGTTGTCTTAGCAAATATTTTGATTTGCTATTTTAATTCAAAAAATTTGCTCAAAATATTGGACACATATTACTGCTAAGCTGGCAAACAAAAGTTGCTACGATGGTTGGTTGTTGTTTTTGTTGCAGTGTATTGTACACTGAGACGGCAGTCCTTGCCGATGAAGGACTTTATCGGGTCAATCCGGTACGTACAACCGGCTGCCATGGGATTGATAATAGTTTGTCTGCTATCGGAGCATATGCAATAAGAGTTGACAGTTGTTTTTACTATGATTGAGAGAAGTTTAAATCGGACAACACCCATTAGCGACTGACTCTCAAATCGCTTGTCCGTTTCGAAGAGGTAGTAATATTTTTTTTAATTTATGACCAATTGTTTTTTTCTTGAAAAATTTATTAAAAATTGTTAAAAAAAAAAAAAACATATTTTTTCCTAAGCTACTATGTTTTTGCAACAAAAAAATTCCTAAATATTTTATGACAATTTACCGAAGAAAAGTGGATTTTAATGATAAAATCGCATCAAATATCAAAAATAGTAGACTTATCGTCATAAAATTTATTTTTTTAATATGGAAACCATTAAATGGAACAAAACACTAAAAAGGTTTTCAAATATCTCACTCTTAAGAATTTTGAGAATAATTTTTGTTTCATTTATTGAACAAATACTAATGCATGAAAATCCTAACCTCAAAAAAATCACCCTTTAGTACCGTAGTGTTGCTTTCTATCCTATTGTTTTTTTGTTAAAATGCACTTTTTGCTAGCCAACATATAACAACAACAACATTTTTATGCATAAGAAAAACAAAAAAAACCATTAACCTGCCACCACCCTCATGTGGGCTTTGCTGCTGTACTGCTCGGAGTGTGGTGGTGACTTTGTTTTCTTTATTCGGCTCGAGCGCTTACTTTCTCGTTCGTTTACTGCTGCTCTCGGTTTTTTCTCCGTCACTCTCTGCATTACCTATTACCGTAAAACAATTTTATTAATTTTGCCGCCGCGGATTTGAACTCGTATAATCTCATGTTTGGCAGTTTTCCACACATCTTCTAGCCTACCAAAGACTGCGTAGCAATAAATTTCTCAATTAAATTAGACTTAAAAAGAAGTGTAAAAACCACTTAAAAAAAACGAAATACATATTTTTTAAGCCGAATTTTCTAAAATAAGATTAAAGAAATAATTAAAAATAAATTCCGGGCAGGAGATTCGAACCTGGGTTTTCAAATACATAATGGCTTCTGAGCCTGGTGTGCCACATAGTAGTACCCGAATTCAGACAACTTACTCAACAAAATAATTTGCAGAAATGCGACATCAAACTTCTCATCAAACTTCAACAATTAATGTCTTCAACACAATGCTAAAGTTCGTTAGAATCAACTGATTCACATAAAAATTTGTTAGTTGGGTTTATCTTAGTTATTTTTTTCTGTGAACTAATTAGGTGAATTCTTTTAACCAAAAAATTACAATAACGTATCCATTTTAACATAAATCCAAGCTATAAAAACATTGCAACTCATAAGGGTTGGTACCCCGTTCGTCTTTTCACATAAACA
Organism: Stomoxys calcitrans; assembly: GCF_963082655.1. Taxonomy (NCBI): domain Eukaryota; kingdom Metazoa; phylum Arthropoda; class Insecta; order Diptera; family Muscidae; genus Stomoxys; species Stomoxys calcitrans. The sequence goes on from NC_081555.1 coordinate 130,402,286, forward strand.
AGTGCCAAATTTCATAAAAAATTGTAAATTTAAAATGAATGAAAAAAAAAGCGATTTTTCTACGCTTGGGACACAAAGATAGCAGCCAAGGCCATTAATCCAACTGTAATATGTAAACAAGACTGTGTTGGTACCAAATATTTCCTGTAGTTATGTTTGAAAACTAAAGAAATTTTGTGTAAGTCTTTCAAAATTTTTCCAAACCGGATCATAGTACCCTGCCTTATTGGTAACATTTTTGTAATCGTATAAAATGTTGCTGTTGAAAAAGAAAATATGATTCCAATTAATATTGGAATCATATTTTGGGAAATTTTGGAATGTATCACAAAAAAAATATTTCTTATTTCATTGCAAACATTTTGAAGTTTTTAAATAAATAATTCAGAAAACATGGTTATATCGCCTTTTCAGAATAATTCAATAGAAATGTGCATAAAATGTCAGTTTTTGCTATGTTTTTTTCTCTGCCCTTACCTTCGTTCTGCTGCAGATGTTCACCTCCAACGTTGTTCTTACACACATTCACACATTCTTTGCCTTGTTGTTGCTACAGCTGTTTATAATCAACTAATTGCGGACGAAAAAACACTATACACTCACCACCTAGTACCTCCTTGCAAGATTTTCACTATTAATTTTGGTTTAACCGTACCGATGCATATGATGTTAACACTCAATAACACTTTACGCGACATTTTAAACAATAATCACTTCAAATTTGTCCAAATTCTAGCCTTTAAACTAATATGTATAACTTCTAATTGAACACAAATCTGCTTGGCCGTCACAAGCACTCGAATTGAAGTAAACGACATAGGCAACTGCCAAAAAGAAAAGCAACAATCAACTGGCAAACCGATCAACCAAATGTCAGATGTGGAACGAAGGAGAAATAGAATTAACAAAAATGAGTATATTGTGGAGAGAGCGCTGAGCAAAACACGACAATTTAGGAAATGGCTCCATAAGAAAAAAAGCAGGAAGAATAGAGTATTGCCAAAAGCAGTGAAATGCATAAGGAATTGCCTTTGGTTTATAAACAATAACAACAACTGTCGAATAGAAGCTTTCGCTCTCAAAGCTCTTATCCAATAAGAAAATTGAGACTAAAGTGAGTTTGTAAGTAAACACATTGGAACAATGGTGTTAAATTTTTCTGTGGTGCTGGTGAATTTACTTTGTTGGTGGAAAGAAATGAAAATAGTGCGGCCAATGAATATGTGTTGCTATATTTGCCAACAAATGCTGTAATGCATCAGGAACTGTGTGCACAGTGCTTTTAACTCTAGGGACACAGGTTGAAATCGCAGTGGGCGCTTTTCAAATGTTCATATTTTTTAATGAATTAAAATTTTATATTTTTCGTTATTCAGTTATACGTAAATGTTTTCTTAATTTTTCACTCAATGAAAATAATGTTGCAGATCTTAGCAAACACTATCTGATAATTCTGATAATGTAATAATTTTTCTAAATTTATGACAAAAAAGTTTAAAAAATGTTAAAAAAAAATTATTAAAAAATAATACTTTTATTTCCTAAGCCTCTACATTTCAACAACAAAAATATGTTCAGTTTTTATGACCATTTAGCGAAGAAACGTGGATTTTAATGACTTCGGCATAGAATCACATTAGATGTCAAAAGTAGTTGGCTTATCGCCATAAATTAATTTTTTTTAATATGGAAACCGTCAAATGCAGCTAGACTCTAAAAGGGTTTCCAGAAATCTCTCTCTTAAGGCTGGTACTATATTATTTTTCCACCGTAGAAAACTCACATTTTTCATGGTTACTTTTTTATAACACTACAAAAATCTCAATGAAAACATAATACTTTTATGAAGATTTTTTCATAAGTAATGGGGTAATGGAGGCCACCGTAGCGCAGAGGTAAGCATGTCCGCCTATGACGCTGATCGCCTGGGTTCGAATCCTGGCGAGACCATCAAAAAAAAAAAATCAGCGGTGGTTTTCCCCTCCTAATGCAGGCAACATTTGTGAGGTACTATGCCATGTAAAACTTCTCTCCAAAGAGTTGTCGCACTGCGGCACGCCGTTCGGACTCGGCTATAAAAGGGAGGCCCCTTATCATTGAGCTTAAACTTGAATCGGACTGCACTCATTGACATGTGAGAAATTTGCCCCTTTTCCTTAGTGGAAAGTTTATGGGCAAAATTTGCGTTTGCAATGGGGTAATGGTCTACTGAATAAAATCGGCAAGTTTTTTTCCTTTAAAATTCTATTCTATCTAAAAAAAAGTAATCACGAAAAAATGTGAAAAACGAACATAGAAGCCATTAAGAGAGAATTTCCTGTTTCATTTTTTGAACTAAAAATAATTACCCATTTTCGACAAGCCAATTTCCCCCAAAAACGACGTTATGAGACGGGACTTTTTGTTTGTTTTTTTTTTTTTTTTGACTAGTTTCATTTTTCTACATTTCGAAAATTCTAACTTCATGAGGATACCTCTTTCCTAACTCGAGCTAAATTTTTTTTAGAACAGCACTATTCTTGGGACCTTTTTTTCCCATTCTTTGTTAATGTGTTACTTTGGGAGAAATTTGCCTAGTCGTGGGCAAATTTCCGTAATCATAGAACCTGTGGTTGGAAGTGTTGGAGGATGAAAGTATAATTCAAATACGAGTATATATTGTAAACAGAGAAAAATAATTTTGAAAGGTAACAACTTTTGTCGAAAAACGACGACACAATTTGTTAATTTTCCCGCAACAATTTGCTTTGAATCTCAACGACACAAAATAATTCTTTTTTTTTTAAAGCATTATGCATAAACGAAACCGAACCCATTAACCAACCGCCCACCTCATGTGCGCCCTGCTGCTGCTGTACTGTTCGGGGTTTGGGTTTATTTTCTTTGTTCGGCTCGCTTTTTTGTTCATTCTGCTTTCGGGATTTTTCTCTGACACTCTCTGTACTATCTATTACCCTAAAATCAATTTTATTAATTTTACCGCCGCGGAGATTTTAACTCATATGATGTCATGTTTGGTAGTTCCCCACACATCCTCTTGCCTACCGACGAATTGCATTGGACATGGCTAAATCGACTTAAAATGTCAAAACGATCCAGAATGCATATACTTTATGAGGTAGCAGATCAATTTTGCACAAAAAAAAAATTGGAAATGAAAAATTAGTGAAAAAATAAGCGCTTTTTCTATGCTTGGATCCAAGTGTTATATGAAGACTGTGTTGATACCAAAAATGTGCTGTCAGTATGTTTAAATGTTACGATAGTTTGTTAAACTTGTTCACAACTATACCGAAAACAGAACAGAGTTATAACACCAAAAACAGATTTCCTTTTCTATTACAAATATATTGGGATTATTTTATAAATAATTCACAAAACATGGTTATATTGCAATTCAATGGGAATGTGCATATATTTTTTGCAATATATTTTCTCAGCCCTTACCTTCTTTCTGCTGCAGATGCTCACCACCAACGTTGTTTTTTCACATAATTCATACATTCATTGCCTTGTTCAACATTGCTATAGCTGTTCAACTAATTGCTAACGAGAAAAATACTATGCACGCACCACCATGCAAGAATTTCACTATTAATTTTGGTTTAACCGTACCGTTGCAGATTATGTTAACACTCAATAACACTTAACGCGACATTTTAAACAATAATCACTTCAAATTTGTCCAAATTCTAGCCTTAAAACAAATATGTATAACTTTTTATTGAACACAAATTTGCCGTGGCGGCCAAACACAACGAATTGAAGAAAACGACATAAGCAACTGCCAAAAGCAAAAGCACGAATCAATTGATCAACCAAATGTCAAATGTGGAGCGAAAGAGAAATAGAATTAACAAAAAGTGAGTAACTCGTGGAGAGGGAGAGCTTTTTGCAATTTGGGATATGGCTCCACAAGAACAAAAGCAGGAAGAATAAAGTGCTGCTAAAAGCAGAGAAATGCATAAGGAATTGTTTTTAGTTTATAAACAACAACAACTGGCGTATGGATTATATCGCTCTCAAAGCTCTTAACCAATAAGAAATTTGAGGCTAAGGTGAGTTTGAAACTAAACACTTCGGTAAAAAGGTGGTAGATTTCACTATGGTGCTGGTGAATTTACTTTTGTGGTGGTAAGATATAAAAATAATGCGGTCATTGAATGTATTTGCTAACAAATTTAGCAACGCATCAGGAACTGTGTGCATAGTGCAGTGGGCGCTTTTCAGACTTTCACATTTTTATACCCACCACAGTAGGATAGGGGGTACATTCATTTATTTATTGTTTATTTTACTATTCAGGTGCATGCGAATTTTTTTGTTTATTTACTATTTTAATTTTACACTCATGAAAGTAAGTTTGCTGATATTAGCAAACACTGTCTGATGACTGTTTTGAATCTTTTTTAGCAATAGTTATTTTGTCAAGGCAAATTTTTAATATTTTACAATATTTTTTTTTTTTGCTAAAATTGCTGAGCGAAAATTTTTTTAATTACCAGTCCAACGTAAGTTGACACAATAGTCATATCTGCTTTCCCATTTTCAGCAGAAAACAAGTTTCGTTGGAGTGTTTTTGCAAACTATTATGATCCAGGAGAAGGGGAATTGACTATTTTGTAGCAAAGGCATAATTGAGAAAATTAAATTTTTAAAATAAACGAAATTTGTTATCCAAAACAGCAAAAATATTGTAAAACATTAGTTTTGTATGTTGAAAATGGGAAAGAAGACATGACTGCAGTTTTAGCAAACAGAGGGCTGTTGTCTTGGTGAATATTTCGGTTTGCTATTTTAATAATAAAATTTGCTCAAAATATTTGACACATATTAATGCTAAACTATCAAACAATAGTTGCTAAGATAGCTAACACATTGGTCTGTTATGAGAGCACACATTATTTGTCGTTATAGCAAACATAACTGTAATAAGAATTGACAGATGTTTTTGCTTAGAGATTCGGCTGTAAAAAGGAGGTTCCGTATCATTGAGAAAAATTTAAATCAGACATCACCCTTTAACGCCTGACCCTCGATTGTCTTGTTTGATTTTGATGAAATGAGAATATCGGGCTCAGATAAAGTCTTTAAGAATGGAGTATATCTAACATCCATACTTAGATGACCCTAAAACCGCCGAGCGAATTCATTGACCAATAATTATTATATGGTGTTCAAATAAAGGCATTTATATTTTTATACTGTAAGTCACGCGATATACATATACTATTTTCATAGCATGTCTCATAATTAACTAAAAGCTCATTAATTGTCGGAAATAATTATTTCAAGGATAATTTTGGTCCATATAAAGTAAAGGAAGGCGCGGCGGAGCGGACCCGGTTCAGCTAGTTCGTTTATAAAAGTGAATCAACCACACAGATGTTTTTACATCAAACACAAACGTTTATAAATCAAAACGTCCACAAAAAAAAAAAAAAAAAAAAAAAACAGCCGTTCAAATTCTGACGAATCATTAATGCACTAGTTTTAAATGAATAAAAAGATTTTCTATGTGTGCCGCTGAGAGTATTGAACCTGTGATCCATCAATCCCCCAATGTATTCACAAATACCTTCCCACATTGCACCACAGCCGCCCATGGACGATGTTTTAAAAGTTATTTAAAGAATGATTTCGTATGAATGATCTTTGCAACGGTATGTGTTTCAAAAAACAACGCGTGTTCACAAAATCATCCACGCTTGTTGACGATATTTCCAAAAACATCCGTGTATGAGAATGACAACATTGGTACATGATTTTGCAACATATTTTTCCTATCAGTGTGTAAAAGCTAATGTCATTTTTGTATTTCACAATTCTCATTTTTTTCACTTTCGTTAAGATTTAAAATAAATTTTTGCAGGAAAGTTAACAAATTTTCTCGTCGTTTTTTCGGCAACAGTTGTTGTTTTCCAAAATTATTTGTGAAATAACTCACTAAGTGTTAATGAAATGTTATAAGTGTATTAATTAAATTTAATTTAAACAAATGTAAAAACCACTTAAAAAATTGTTTGAATACAAAATATTTTAGTCGAATTTCGTGAAACAAGTTTATAACAAAACAAAAAAAATATTGTTTATCAGGGGGATTCAATTCCTGAGTTTGTAAGTACTTAATGGCATCAAAGTCTGGTGTGCTACATGGTAGCACTAAGTTAACGAAAGAATTTGTTGAAAATGCACAAAATTTCACAAAATTTCAATTATTTTGTCTGTCAAGTATCCAAAAACTTACCTCCACAATTCAATGCTTAAATTCGTTGAGAATTTAGTTTTTTTTTAAGTTATTATTTTCTATGTACTTGAAATATAAGATTCAATATAAACATTTTTAACTTTGATCACCTGAAAACAGCGGAAAATGGTTGACAGTTTCAGAAAAAAATTCCTGCTGTCTCATTTTAAGCACATTTCCTGTCGTTACAACAAAAAATTTTCAATCGAATTTCTCTAGGTGTAACGCTACCAACTCGGCTACCGGTCGCCATCCAATCATGTTTGGTATAAAAATCTAAGTTTTAACTGCAAAATCTTTAAAACTTACTACAACTGAACTGACGATTCGCTATAACAGCGCAACTTTTTCTACTTTTTCTTAAAAACCATCAAAGTTAATAACTAACATTAAGCAAAAAGTGTTTGCTATCATCAGCAAAATTATTTTCATTGAGTTAAAAAATAAAATATTTAGATATATTATGGAAAAAATTTTAAATTAAATAAAGAAATTTTAAAATCACCTACTGGGATTTGAACCTGGGTCCCAGAATTGTTAACATTATGCAAACAGTTCATAGAAGCAGTTCCTCATGCTTTGCCAAAGTTGTTAGCAAATACATGCACACACATTCATTGATCGCGTTATTTTCATTCCTTCACCCCTCCAAATCAAAATCCACCAACGACAAAGCAAAATCCACCAACATCAAAGCAAAACACACCTCTAATTAATCGAAGGGTGTTTACATGCAAACTCACCTTAGCGAACCTCAAATTTCTTATTGGAGCATATGAGCCAAGGAAGCTCTCAGATTCCTTATGCATTTCTCTGCTTTTGGCAGCAATGCTTGCAATGTGTTTTGCAAAATACTCTCTCTCTCCATGATTTACGCACTTTTTGTTTATTCTCTTTCTTTCTCGCTCCACATCTAACATTTGGTTGATCAATTGATTTCTGCTTTTGTTTTTGTCAGTTGCCTATGTCGTTTCCTTCAATTCGAGTGTTTGACGTCACTGCAGATTTGTGTTCAATAAACAAGTTATACATATTTATTTAAAGGCTATAATTTGGACAAATTTGAAGTGATTAATGTTTAAAATGTTGCATTAAGTGTTATTGAGTGTTAAAATAATCTGCAACGGTACGGTTAAACCAAAATTAATAGCGAAAATCTTGCAAAGTGGTACAAGGTGGTGAGTGCATAGGTTTTTTCGTCCACTATTAGTTGATTATAAACAGCTGTAGCAACAACAAGGCAAAGAATGTATGAATGTGCAAAAGAACAACGTTGGTGGTGAGCATCTGCAGCAGAACGAAGGTAAGGGCAGAGAAAATATAACGCAAAAACTAACGTTTTGTGCTCATTTCCATTGAATTAATCTTAAAAAGCAATATAACCACGTTTTCTGAATTATTTATTGAATAATCCCAATAATGTAATAGAATAGGAATTATGTTTTTGGTGTTATATCTAAAAATCTCCCAAGACTTTTGTTTTGGAGTGGGAGTCCTATTTTCATTACCAACAGCAGCTTTTTCCACGTTTATAGAAATTTTCCATAAAATAGACAACTCTTTTCTACTTTCGGAATAGTTGTGAACAACTTTAATAAAATATATTTATTATTTTAACATAATTACAATAGTTGGTACCTACATTTGTGTTACATTTGGATTTATTGTTTTAACTGCTATTTTTGTATTCCAAGCGTAGAAAAAGTGCTTGTTATACCCACCACCATAGGATGGGGTTATAATAATCTCGTCTTTCCTTTTATAACACTTCGTAATATTGGTCTAAGACCCCACAGAGTACATATATTCTTGATCGTCTTGACGTTCTGAGTCGATCTAGCCATGTCCGTCCGTCTGTCAAAATCACGATAACGGCCGAACGCGTAAACCTAGCCGCTTAAAATTTTGCACAGATACTTAATATCGATGTAAGTCGTTGGGGATTGCAATTGGGCCATATCGGATCAGATGTGGATATAGGTCCCATATAAACCGATCTCCCGACTTGACTTCTTGAGCCCCTGGAAGCCACAAGTTTTGTCCGATTTGTCTTGTATTGCTCTGTTATGACTTCCAACAAATGTGCCAAGTACGGTTCAATTAGGTCTTTAAACCGATATAGCTTCTATACAAACCGATCTCTCGATTTGACTTCTTGAGCCTTTACAAGCCGCAATTTTTGTGGTGAAATTTTGCACTGTTGCACGTAGAGCTTCCTTAAGTATATCTCTTAGAGTGCTGGGAAACTTTCCCCTAATCGCAATTGGCACGTCATAAGCATGCGCGACCATTTTTATGCCTTTTCCTTCCAGAGACAATAATATATTGTTAATGGCTATATTCCGAAGTAGAGGAGACAGTACTCCTCCTCGAGGTGTTCCTCTGCTGACCCATCTTTTTAGATCCACAGATCCCAAACCGGCCGTAATACATCTTTTAGTAGGTAAGTTATTAATAAACCTTCTTACGGTAGAGTTGAAGCCTAGAAACTCCGGTTTTAATTTTTTGAAAGCACATTCAATGTCAATAAATGCTACCATTGTATATTCATTAACAGCGAGAGAACCCTCTATGTAGCCGACTAGGTCGTGAAGGGCTGTTTCAGTGGAGGCTCTTGTGGCTTTCGCTCTGTTGAAGAATTTTCTGCAGTAAATTTTCCTCATGTCTGCTTTCCCATTTTCAGCAGACAAAAACTGCAATTTTAATAATCGTTTTTGCTGTATTCTATAACAAATTTTGTTAAATGTTCAAAAATCGCGATAGCGGTCGAACACGTAAAGCTAGCCGCATGAAATTTTGCACAGATACTTAATATTGATGTAGGTTGTTGAGGACTGCAAATGGGCCATATTGGTTTAGGTTTAGATATGGCTCCCTTACAAACCGATCTCCCGATTTGACTTCTTGAGCCCCCGGAAGCAGCAATTTTCTTAATTTTTGGTCACTAAAGTACATATGTGCTGTAATTCATTGTTTCTATTTGCAATTGCTCTGTTTCATGTTGAATGGAGCTATTGAAACATTCATTTTCATTCGTAGTAGTACGAAAGAATTCATCAATTCCTATTATGTCACCCTGTAAGGCAAAGATTCATTTGAGCTGTGTATATGTAAGCGTTTAAGACATGACAATGCATTTCTTATGGTAACAAAAAATTTCGCCAGAGGTGCATACTGCGCTTAAAGCTGGATCGAGATTTTCAGTATCATGCGGTTGTCTCGTATCCATTTTATTTAATTTGTTAAGCGAATTTGTTATCCACTTTCAAATAGATTTCCGTTATCCGCCCAAAAGCCCTCGTTCCAAATATTATCAAATCCGTACTCTTCTCCGCGTTTAATTTAAATCCTACATTTTTCGACCCAAAATTCCGTCTTGGGGAGTTTCTTTGGGCGTTCCCAAATTTGGAAATGACCTTCGTAGTTTACTTCCAAGTCCTTGAATTTTCTTCCCATATTGTCCCCGATGACCAATATGGTTATATTACTAAAATTCCATGAATATTCCATTTAGGAACAGGGGATAATTCTCTCGTATTAATGAGTGCAGTCCGGTTAAGGCTTCAATGATAAGGGGCCTCCTTTTGTATGCCGAGTCCGAACGTCGTGCCGCATAGCGACACCAATTATTAGAGAAGTTTTAACATGGATATCTCACCAATGTAGTCAGCATAAGTAAGGGGATAACCACAAGAAAAATTTTTCGATGTTCACGGTGGATTTGAACCCATATGCTAACCTCTGCGTCACGGTGGCCTCCAGATTTAGATATAGCTCCTTTATAAAGGGTAATTTTTTAGGAGCTATAGGAAAGTTTTTCAAAAACAAAACACATAAAATTCAGAAAAATTTATGAAATCTTTATTTGAATCGATAGTATGGTCCATATAATTAAATGTTTGAAGATTATTTTATGCAAATGTTGACCGTGACTGAGCCTCAAATGGTCCATCCGCTTAGTTCAATTTTGGCATACTCTTTCCAACATTTTGGCCGATCTCACAAATAAATGCTTCAATGTTGTCTTCCATTGCGTCAATTGAAGCTGGCCTGTCTGTATAGACATTAGTTTTAACATAGCTCTATACAAAATAGTCTATAGGCGTTTAATCGCACGATCCAGGAGGCCAGTTGACCGGTCACGAACGTGAAATAAAATGTTCACTGAACTCGTCTCCAAATAAGTCCATTGTTACACGTGCTTTATGGCATGTGGCACCGTCTTGTTGAAACCATATGTCATGCAAGTCAAGGTCTTGCATTTTGAGCAAAAAAAAAAAAAAAAATATTTGGATATCATCTCACGGTAGCGCTCACCATTCACAATTACATTATGATTCGCATACCTGGGTGTTTTGCTGGACAGGAAATTGAACTTCAAATCCAACATTTCGAAAAGGGTAAGAAAGGCAACTCTTGCAAGAGAGCCGTTGGCAAAAGTTGGGTTAGACCGCGTGTCATGCATTGGGTATATACTGCAGTTGTCAGACCTATAACGCTTTATGGTGTTGTGGCCTGGTGGACGACGCTTCAAAAGTCCACCTACTGCTCAATACTTAACAAGATCCAAAGAATGGCTTGTTTGTGCATCACAGCCGCACTGAGGACGACACCATCTAATGCACTTAATTTAATGCTACATTATATGCCTCTGGACATTGTGGCAAGACAAATTCCAGCAACCACTGCCGAAGCGATTGGACGTACCACAGTGGGCCAAATGGCAAAAAAATTGGAAATAAGTCTACAACTTTTTATCTGTTGATTTTAGCCATACAAAATGTTCTAGACATTTGTAGAGGAGGACATAGGCTTTCAGAAAAGTGCTGTTGTTGGTCCATATCTTTAATACAGGGTGAGCTACAGGGTGTCAAAGTTGACCACTTTTGACTTCTCCAAGCTTCTGGGGGCCATAACTTTTGATCTACTCAACCGATTTACATGATTTAGGACTCTAGAGAAAGAGCTTGACAAGATCTAAAAAACTTATGCATAAAGTACCATGCCATCGTGTACTGTTAAGGAGTTATGAATTGTTTAATTTTAAAATATGAAAATTTGGCCTTGGTTTTTTTCAGTGTTTTTTAAATAACTCCGTCAATTTTAAAGCTATAAACTTCATACTTCACACAAATTATGCCAGCATATGTGTGCATAAAATACAAAAGGAATCACGTGAATATCTTTGGCGGTTTAAAAATGGCATCGTTTTCAATATGAAAAATATTTTTTTTGTCAAAAAATTGCAAAATTTTTCAAAAAAGATACTCCCATTTCCTTTAAGTTTTCGCAAACTTTGGCCATCAAAGCATTATCATTTCTTTCCATTTTCACAAAGTCGAGGTATTAAGAAAAGTTTTAAGTGCTAATTTGGCTAATTTCGATATCAAACAACACCGTTATCTTAAGACCAAAATGGCCAATTTTTTTACTAAACTTCAAAAGTTTCTCACTGGAAAAAAAGTTCCACGGGGATTTTTTCGCTTTTTTTGAACTTAAATGAAAGCTTAAAATGTTCCCAACATTTTAAGGTATGTCTCGCCATATCCTAGCCATAAATGAGATCGTAGCGATCAAAATACTGAAAAAAGTCAATTTTCAAGTAGTGCTATATTCATTGCTAAAAAACAAGTATTACGTCACATTTTATTGCAAAGATGTTAAATAAACTTTTATTTGGTAACACTTCTTCTACAAAACACAAAAAGAATCATGGAAATATCTCTATTCTATTCCATTTTATGGAACCGGCAATAAAAAAGTCAATTTTTCAAAAAAGTCGAATTTCCCAAATTTTGTTTTTGTTGTCCTAATTGCACATGACACACTATAGCCATATTTACGCAACATACCTTATCGTAAAGGAAATTTTCATACCTTTCCAACGATGTATAAAACATTTCTCAACTCGGATTCTATCTACTCTAAAATTCATTTACACTTCATTAAACTCTATATAAAAATGTCTATTTGTGAAATGGAACCTTATATGGGGCCTACACTAAAACATTGATAGATTTGCCCAGGGTTTACAATACAAATGTGTTAGAATAAAAAAAGGTCTCCTGCCAAAGTTTAAAAAAATTGGAATAAAAATATGTGTTTTAGAGCGAAAACACTTCGCATCGGCGTGCGTTTATATGTATATTAGCTACTCCCAAAATAAAAAAGCATTTTAGTTTTGTATTATTTGATTTTATTCTCTACCAAATAATCTAAGGTATCAAAATTTAAAAGCTCTTTAATTTGAATGGCATCGGGATCGTCCTTATCTATATCGTCACATATTTTTGGTAGCCATTTAGTTCTGATGCTGTATAGTACCGGATCAGACGATAACAATAAATATTGAAGTAAATCATAATTTTGGTTAAATTTGGTGCTCTTTCGGGTATTGAAAAGCCGGAACTGTTTAACATCTCTATTACGGGATTCCTGAGCTTCTTCTGTAAGTTCTCCTAACGGAAGTATGTTGTATTCCACAATTTCCTTGCCATGATGTAAGACTTTATGTACTGTCGGTGTTAAAGCTTTCCACGAATATAAATCAGATAAAATGTTTTTTGTGTCATTACTATAAGCTTCAAATTTGGTTGAATTTATCATCTTTTTGCTATTGATTACAGCCAAAATCACTTTGAATCGTCTTAGCAAGTGTTCATCAAGACCGGTTATTTTAGATGTCGATACGGGGTCCTCAAAAAACCGCCTTGCCGAGTTGCCATCATTTGTGCTTCCGTATCCGTAAAGAGGTTTATCTATTATAAGTCCCTTTTGTTTAAACTCCAACTGGATTCGATTCTTCTCTTCCTGCCTCATTTTGTGAAGATCTTGGTTGTTTCTAGCAGAGACATCGCGGTTTCCAGGGCTAGTCCGATATTTAAGGTCATACGATAAATGCAAACAATACTCCATGAATCGAATTCTACAGTGCAGGGGCGAAATACCGAAATTGAGCGCATTTTCGTTTACTAAATTTTCATCAGACTTGTCCTCGAATTGCCCATTCTTCTTGCCACAAATATTGCATCTCCAATTGGACATAACGCCAGTTAATGCGTTTGCCACCTTTCCATCGATCATAGTGAGTTGTAGTTGAAACGAAACTTTTATATTTCTTCCCAATTGGTTTATAACAATCATGGGTAATGCAGCAATTTCTTCCTTTATTTCGTTCACCAAAGATCGTGTTGTGTTCCGGTCTTCCTTTGTATACTCAAACCGAATTGGGCGACATAAATATTTTGACCCAGGTGTTCTATTTATCCATATATCTTGAAATGCATTTTCTTTCGATGATGAAGATTGGTCCTTGTACAATCTCATTCTCAATGGTACTAATGATGCCATGAAAATTGATGCGAAGTTGGTATCTATTTCTGTTTGTTGCTTATATTCGGAAAATCCAGATGATCCATCACAACCCCATTTGCTGATCAAAACCACTTCGGAATTATTACATGTGTTCAACTGTTCTTCAGTAAAATTAGAAATAATTCTAACAGCTGTATTTTCAACAAGATCAGCAAGTTTCACTCTTGCTTTTAATTCGTCCACGTATATATTTGATGGCACCATTTTCGTCCTGGTGTTGTACAATTTATGTTTTGAGGGTAAACAACCCCATCCTTTTTCACGAAGAGCCTTCCTCATTGTTGAGTATTTGTTTCTTGAGAGGCCTAGGTTCAAAATCAGGGCCAGTGCATCTTCCTCCGTGAATTCTGTAGTCGATTTTGGAGTTGGAATACTTTCTACCATTCTCTTTACCCTTTTCGGAGATGCTAATGGTAAAACATCGACAATTCGTCCAACATTTTTTGGTTGTGTTTTTAACAATGCTGTTTTGAACGTATCTTTTATTAAATTTGGCGGATGTGCCGCCAATAGTTCCTCTTGTTTTTTCTTTTTGGTTTTCTCCGTAACTTCGTCGTATGCTTTGCTAGGCCGGCCGGGAATCAGCGGTTTAATTTCAATAAGTAGATCCGATTTCAGCCACTTCTCATACATTTTGAAAAACTTGATTTTTGCGAATGAACATTCTGGCAACCTTCTCTCAAATGATTTGTAGAATTTTTCAAGTTTGTCTAAAGCGTCTTTATTTAGCCTTATTCCATATATGTGGTCCAAAGTGTAAACAAGTTCCTTAAATGACTCCGTGTATGATTTGGAATCATTTTTGATGTCCCATACAATTTTCGAAAGAGTGGAATACTTCAGTATGACTTCCATAACTTATAAATGTCCTTTACGCCTCTACAAAATATAATGAAGAAAATTTGGATTTTGTTCAAATATTTATGCAATATATTCACAATTAATGACCCATTTCAGGTATCAGACGCAATCGTAAAAAGGGGTCCAAAGTGCCTCTTTTTACTTACTCTTCTATAATTATTTACCTGGACTCGAATTTGGTTAAAAAAAATGACAATGAATTTTTTATGGGTAGGTTTTTTCACATTCATTGATACGGTGGATTTCCTGGGAATTCGACATAGCGAAACAGGTAACATTTGTCTGCATCAAATCTTAACACAAATATATATATATATATGCAGGTATATTTCTAGGTTACTTTTTATTCAAAAATCATCAGCTTACATTAAAAATAGATGTAGGTACTATACAAACGCACGCCGATGCGAAGTGTTTTCGCTCTAAAACACATATTTTTATTCCAATTTTTTTAAACTTTGGCAGGAGACCTTTTTTTATTCTAACACATTTGTATTGTAAACCCTGGGCAAATCTATCAATGTTTTAGTGTAGGCCCCATATAAGGTTCCATTTCACAAATAGACATTTTTATATAGAGTTTAATGAAGTGTAAATGAATTTTAGAGTAGATAGAATCCGAGTTGAGAAATGTTTTATACATCGTTGGAAAGGTATGAAAATTTCCTTTACGATAAGGTATGTTGCGTAAATATGGCTATAGTGTGTCATGTGCAATTAGGACAACAAAAACAAAATTTGGGAAATTCGACTTTTTTGAAAAATTGACTTTTTTATTGCCGGTTCCATAAAATGGAATAGAATAGAGATATTTCCATGATTCTTTTTGTGTTTTGTAGAAGAAGTGTTACCAAATAAAAGTTTATTTAACATCTTTGCAATAAAATGTGACGTAATACTTGTTTTTTAGCAATGAATATAGCACTACTTGAAAATTGACTTTTTTCAGTATTTTGATCGCTACGATCTCATTTATGGCTAGGATATGGCGAGACATACCTTAAAATGTTGGGAACATTTTAAGCTTTCATTTAAGTTCAAAAAAAGCGAAAAAATCCCCGTGGAACTTTTTTTCCAGTGAGAAACTTTTGAAGTTTAGTAAAAAAATTGGCCATTTTGGTCTTAAGATAACGGTGTTGTTTGATATCGAAATTAGCCAAATTAGCACTTAAAACTTTTCTTAATACCTCGACTTTGTGAAAATGGAAAGAAATGATAATGCTTTGATGGCCAAAGTTTGCGAAAACTTAAAGGAAATGGGAGTATCTTTTTTGAAAAATTTTGCAATTTTTTGACAAAAAAAATATTTTTCATATTGAAAACGATGCCATTTTTAAACCGCCAAAGATATTCACGTGATTCCTTTTGTATTTTATGCACACATATGCTGGCATAATTTGTGTGAAGTATGAAGTTTATAGCTTTAAAATTGACGGAGTTATTTAAAAAACACTGAAAAAAACCAAGGCCAAATTTTCATATTTTAAAATTAAACAATTCATAACTCCTTAACAGTACACGATGGCATGGTACTTTATGCATAAGTTTTTTAGATCTTGTCAAGCTCTTTCTCTAGAGTCCTAAATCATGTAAATCGGTTGAGTAGATCAAAAGTTATGGCCCCCAGAAGCTTGGAGAAGTCAAAAGTGGTCAACTTTGACACCCTGTAGCTCACCCTGTATTAAAGATATGGACCAACAACAGCACTTTTCTGAAAGCCTATGTCCTCCTCTACAAATGTCTAGAACATTTTGTATGGCTAAAATCAATAGATAAAAAGTTGTAGACTTATTTCCAATTTTTTTGCCATTTGGCCCACTGTGCGTACGATATTCCTGGTAACAGAAGTTACATAGACTTCTGTACGGATGGTTCCAAACTAATCGACCAGGTGGGCTTTGGTTACCCAACAACTGCAGTGTGTATCAAACTGAGATCCTTGCAATTAAGGAAGTGGTGGAACGGCTAAGTTATAATGTCATTACGACACGTTGGCATAAATATCTTCTCAGAAAGCCATTAAATCCCTGGACAACGTATTTCTGAACACAAAAACCGCCCTAGACTGTCGCAGATCTCTCAACGAGACGGCTGAACAGTTCAAAATTCATCTGTTCTGGTTGCCGGGACACAGAGATATATCAGGGAAGTGTAAAGCGGACGAGCTTGCAGGACTAGGAACTACCCTGTGGGTATGCCTCTAGCGACATGTGAACTAAGTTTTCAGGACCAGGCCCAAAGAACAACGAATGGCAGATGGTCACAAAGAGAGGGCTGTGAGCTTCCCAAAACCATGTGGCCTAATCTAGACTCGAAGAGGTCTACCTCTTTGCTTTCATTGGCTAGAACTGATTACTCAGTCATTGTGTCCGTCATGACAGGCCACTGTCTAATCGGAAAACATGCTGACAAACTGAAGGTTGCCAGCAACGACTTTTGCAGAAGCTGTGAGGACATCGAAGAAGAAGAGACTATAGAACATCTTCTATGTCCCGCACTAGCAGTCAGAAAGAGATCCATTTAAGTTCTCATTTCTTTGAGAACCTGTCTGATTTAGCGGATGTGAACATTCGCAAGTTATTGGGCTTTTTAAAGCGATCTGGATGGTTCAACGGTAGGAATAAGAAGATGCCTTCTTTCTTCTGTTCCTGTGGTATCATAATGGACGAAAATATCTAGTGTGTCAGATGGCAGACTGCCATTTAAACCCAACCTAACCTACGATTCAAGAAGTACACTCCAATGATGCCACCAGCCCATAAACCCCATCAAACTGTGATTTTTTCTGGATGAATTGATAGCTCTTGAAATGCTTCTGGCTAATCTTCACTCTAAAATCGACAATTCTGCTTATTTACGTATCCATTGAGGCAAAAATGGGTTTCGTCATAAAATGGAAGAAGCGCGTGATGAACTTTCTTTAAAGAGCACGCATTGTGATAATAAAATTAAATAATTTGCAAGCGTTGTTCGTTTGTAAGTCGATTCATGGGTTAATTATAGACCAAACTAAAGATGTTTGACGGTGAAACAAAACTCGAAACGTGCGTGAGCTGTTTCATCCAGTGTTGTCACAAAGATAATAGCTAAAAAATCACCCTTTACATGTATCATCGATGTTCACTTTGAGGGCCTTTGCAAGCTCATTCATCTGCCGATCTTTTGTAATACCGCAATATTTAAGGATTCTTATCCAAAATCTGTTCAAATTTAGATATAGCTCCCATGTATATGTTTTTGCGATTTTAGCTGCAATTTTGTGACTTGTTAAACGACCCTCCTGATTTCCCCTTTTAAAGTCTTCACTAACGCATTCATTAGCCGATCTTCTGAACATTTTGCACAAGGATTTCTACTTTGACTTCCACAAATTCTTTTCAAATTTAAGCAAATTTCAATTTCGATGACTTTGATTGTATACCCAATGTGGTAAAGGGTATCAAAAGGTCGGCTTTGACCGACATTGGCCCATCCTCACTTGTTTTATTAGGTCTATTCGACAACTTTTTCAAACAAAATTTGCCAGTACAAATTTGCAGGAGAGTAAGAATAGACTTTAATAATTTTTATACCCTGTAATGCACAAATTATAGATTTGTGCATTAGTTTGCAATGCTAAGAAGGAGAAGAGCTAGACCCATTGATAAGTATATGGATCGGCTTAGAATAACTTCCTGATTCGATTTAGCTATGTCCGTCTGTTTTACTGTCCATGTATTCTTGTAATCAAGCTACAGGTCGCATTTGTTGTCCGATTTTCATAAAATTTTGCAAAAGTCTCTTTTTTGGTCCAAGGACGAACGGTATTGATTTTGAAAAAATCGGTCCAGATTTAGATATAGCTCCCATTAATATCTCTCTTTCTTTAAAGCTGTAGGAGCCAGAATTTTAATCCGATTTTTACAAAATTTGGCACGAAGTGCGGTTTTCAACATTCCAATATATGTGCGAAATTTCATCAGAATCGTATCAGATTTATATATAGCTCCCATATATATCTTTCATCCTATTAGGTCTTTTAAGGCTGTAGAAGGCACTATTTTGGTCCGATCCTTACAAAATTTAGCACAAAATATTTTTTTGGATGTCCTAATATGTGTGCAAATTTCATTGAAATCGGTATAGATTTAGATATAGCTCCCATATATATCTTTCATCCGATATGCCTTTTTGAAGCTGTAGGAGCCACAATGTTGGTCTGATCTTTACCAAATTTAGCACGAGGTGCTTTTTGTGACGTCCCAATATGTGTGCAAAATTTTATCAGAATCGGATCAGTTTTATATATAGCTCCCATATATATCATTCATACGATATGGTTTTTTAAGGCTGTAATTTATCAAATTTTGCACCAAGTGCTTTTTGTGACGTCCAAATATGTGTGCAAAATTTCATTGAAATCGGTATAGATTTAGATATATATCTTTCATCCGATATGCCCTTTTGAAGCTGTAAAAGCCACAATTTTGGTCCGATCTTTACCAAATTCGGCACAAAGTGTTTTTTTAGACGTCCTAATATATGTGCAAAATTTCATTGAAATCGGTATAGATGTAGATATAGCTCCCATGTATAACTTTCATCCGATATGACCTATTAAGGCTGTTGAAGGCGTAATTTTGGTCCGATCTTTATCAAATTTTGCACGAAGAGCTTTTTGTAACGTCAAAATATGTGTGCAAAATTTCATCAGAATCGGATCAGATCTATCTATAGCTCCCATATATATCATTCATCCGATATGGTCTTTTAAAGCTGTAGTAGATACAATTTTGATCCGATCTTTACAAAATTTTTCATGAGATGTTTTAATTCACATGCCAATACGTGTGCAAAATTTTATCAAAATCGAATCAGATTAAGATGCGTTTCGACTTTTAAGGCTGTAGAAGCCACAATTTTCGTACCATCGTAAGAAAAATCTACAAGGTTCTATTCGATATTTCAATAGGTATGCAAAATTAAAGTCTGACTAGATTTGAATATAAGTGCTATATATATTAAAAGTATTACGTATACTCGGTGGTGTAGGGTATTATATAGTCTGCTCCGCCCGACTTTTGCCTTTCCTTACTGGTTGTTTTCATTTCAATTGAACAGCTGGTTTCCATTAAACAGTTGATTGATGCTACGAATTTCTGCTGTTAAAAAATTCCCCAGTACAAATTTGCAAACTCTCAATTGCCAAATTCTCAAAATTGAGCTTAGCTTCTGCTGGCAATGTCTGAGAAGGTCTTTTTTGCTCTGCCATTTTGAATGATATTTAATTTGCTGTATTACCATATGGTATTAGCATTTTTAATAAATATATCCCAATTTATTGCCTTAATGTATTCAAACGCCAAAGACATGCCAAGACTTTGCACGAAATAATTAAACAAAGCACGCAGTGGTAAACTCGGCAACTTCATAAACTTTTGCATGTGCAAAAAGGAGGAACATTTAATTAAAAATTGTTGTTAATATACGAAAAAAGTTGAACATTAATTCAAGTGGGCTGTATTTGAGGATTTTTATTTTCCTTTTGCTAAAGGCAGTTTGATGGAAATTGAGTATTATCCAAATAACTGTTAAAATGTGCGCAAATTTAGATATGGGAAATTTGGTGTTGCTCTCCTAGGAGAATTTGCAGAAATTGAAAAACTTTGCATTGTTTTTCGCCAATAGGATAAAGGATGATTTAACTGAAGAGAATTATATTGGGGAATGTCTTAATATTAGCATTGAGCTGAGAAATTTTAATCGGGCAGCACTCATTGGTATGAGAAAAGTATGTCCATTGTTCCTTAATTAAATGTTGTATTAATTACAATGTTTAAGCTCAATGATAAGGGAACTCTTCTTAATGTTACAGTCCGAACGGGTTGTCGCAGAGCGACACCAGTTCATTAAAGAAGTTAACACGGCCAAGAAAAATACCTCACAAAAAAGTGTCGCCAGAACCGCATTCAATTGTTTTTTGATGTCCTCGTCGAATTTGAAACCAGGCGTTCAGCGTCAAAGACGGTCATGCTAACATCTAAGTTACCGTAGTTGAAGTGGGCCGTCAATAGTAAATTAATTATTCGTAAGTGAAAATATCTCCTCTTGTCTTTAATGTATCCTAAAACCATGAACCAAACAAAGTGCTCTCTCTTAAATGGACAACATCTAATAAACATAAATTAAGCTAACACATATGCCATTATCGACACTTCGAAACTGGCCGTTTAGTTGCTTTTATTATTCCCCATGCAATTAAACTGTCAAGAATAGAAACGTTATTACAATTGCAAATGGATAACAACAACAATGATTGTTGTTGTATTTGGAATAGGAACTAAAATGGTTAAATTTAGTACAGCTTAATTTTAACCCCCCTTGACACATGAAGGCGTAAAGGGGCAAATCTATTACAATTATAATTCAATTTGGAAGAAAAACGTGCATACATTGGGTCAATTAATTAACTAAAAAGCATGGTGGCGTCAACTGAAATGTAGGATATAAAATGCCAAGACAAAATTCTTTTGGGTCATAGTAATCAAGGAAACATTTCTGACACCTGATATGTGTTAGGTTAAATACACCGAAAGAAAAATAGATACCGTAGGGTGTCAATGGTATTGAGAGTAAAGCAACACCGTGAATTTCGTATGGTATCTAAAGCGCTTTACGTCATACCTACCATACGATATTGTTTTGGTATTAATTCAATATCAATACCGTTGGTCCATTTTTCCTTCGGTCTGGGGTAAAACTATTACACATTAAAGAAAAAGAAACAGTCAAGCAAGCTCAACAGCTATTTTTTCTTCAAAAAATAATAAGTAAAACCGTGCAAAGTTCGGCCGGGTGGAATCTTGGGAACCCACCATCATGGATTCTGCTAAAAATTTATACAAAATAAACTAAGTTGTTATTAATCTACATACCAAACTTCTGTCAAACAAGTAAAAAATAAAGCTTCTAGGAACTGAACAAAGATTATCGAGAGACCGGTTTACATGGGAAGTATATAGGTTATAGACCGATTTTGGCCGTACTTGGCACAGTGGCTGGAAGTCATAACAAAACACTGCATGCGAAATTTCACCCAAATCGAACAAAAATTGCGGCTTCAGGGGCTCAAGAAGCCAAGTCGGGAGATCGGTTTATATGGGAGCTATATCAGGTTATAGACCGATTCTGCCCATACCAAGCACAGTTGGGTTCCGGAGTGGGTACTTTTTCCGCTCCGGCAAAAGTTTTTCCGTTCCGTACTCTGCTCTTGCTTCTTTAAATTTAAGTTGACTATTTTTTTTTTTCAATATTCTTCATATACACATCGTCATAGGGCAAGTCATATACTAATTTTGTCCCTACATTTACAACATCTGCTCAACTTCGATATTCTTGATCGCCGCCTATATCGGACTATATCTTTATGAAACACTCATAGAAACCGATCTACCGCCTTGATTTCTTGAGCGTCTTGAGGGAGCAATTGTCATCCGAATTGGCTGAGATTTCGCAAACGGGTCTCATTTATAACCTCCAACATTGTTGTCAAGTATAGTCTAAATAGTCGAGATGTGTGGCGAATCGTTTGGAGTCCCTGGATAGGCTCCGGGTCCACGATGTGGCGCTGTCATGGGTTCCTGGGCATGAGGGGATTATAGGAAATGAGAGAGCGAACGAGTGCGCCAGGAGGGGTTCGTCTGCGCCGAGCGAACCAGACACCGGTCTTGCCTACGTGCCGTTTGTCGAGCTACTGAATACAGTAGAGGGGATGTCCAGGGCGGCGTCGGTGGCGAAATGGGACTCGGTGAATGGTTACCGGACTGCAAAGGCGCTCTGTCCTGTCATCGACCGGAGGAGGACGAGGGAGTTGTTGGCGTTCGATAAGAGGTTGATGGGTACCTGAATGGTAACGAGACGGCAAAGGCGCTCTGTCCTGTCATTGACCGGAGGAGGACGAGGGAGTTGCTGGCGTTCGATAAGAGGACGATGAGTACCTTAACAGGGGTCATAACTGGGTACTGTATCATAGGCCGCATAGCGCATGGGAATACCGCCCATGACTTCTGTAGCTGTTGCCTCGATGAGGTTGAAGAGGAGACTATTGAGTACTTGCTGTGTTTATGTCCGGGTCTGCAGGAACGTAGGCTTTCCTTTCTGGGGAGCAGTTTCCTCTATGATCTGAGTGAACATGCAAACGTACCAGTGGTAGGTCTCCTGAGATATGTTGAAGGAACAGGACAGTTCCGAGGGGGGGGTGCCATATGCTCCAGCCCATGTACATCCGTGCTTGCGTACTGACGGGCGTTTCTTCACCCCTGGCTCGGGTTGTCCATTGCTCCTGTTTTTCTTTTATTCGTGTATAACCTCTAGTCCGAGGTCCCACATATACTTTATCTTCTCTTTTTTTCTAGAGTACCACAATGGGCCAGATTTGCCTCCGAGTGTACTCACCTTTGATGGACAACCCACCCTACCTTATCTAATCTATAGTCTCAATTGGTCCATAATCGTGTATAGCTCCCATTGAAACCGATCTCCAGATTGCACTCTTTGAATCCCTTGAGGTCCTATAGCTCAAGGTCTATTACCTGATAAAATTCCCATATAATCCGAACTACCGATTTTACTTCTTAAGCCTTTAGAGGGCGCATTTATTATACGATTTAACTGAAGTATTTCTCATAATGATTTCTCCAATAAAATCCAACATCCATGCCAAGTATGGTCTGAATCCGTCTCTATTACTCCCTCATAAACGGTTCTTACGACGTTACTTCTTTAGCATATACCGGACGCAATTCCTCACCAAATTTATAATATTGGGTTGCCCAAAAAGTAATTGCTGATTTTTTAAAAGAAAGTAAATGCATTTTTAATAAACCTTGGAATGAACTTTAATCAAATATTCTTTTTTACACTTTTTTCTAAAGCAAGCTAAAAGTAACAACTGATAACTGACAGAAGAAAGAATGCAATTACAGAGTCACAAGCTGTGAAAAAATTTGTCAACGCCGATTATATGAAAATTCTGCATTTACTTTTTGGGCAACCTAATAACACGCATTAAGTTCGGCCGTGCTGAACTATGGATAGCTGTGGGTATGGATTTAATAATAGCTAAATAAATGTCCACGTATATATACTATATCTAAATAAATGTCCACGTAAAGGCCGATTTTGATCACAGTGATTTTTTTGCGCTTATCTTTATGGCAACACTGGTTTCAAAAGCTTACGCAAGTTTCGTATTTTATTTCACTGTCAAACATCTTCAGTTTGGTCTGATGGTCTCGCCAGGATTCGAACCCAGGCGTTCAGCGTCATAGGCGGACATGCTAACCTCTGCGCTACGGTGGTCTAACCTACTTTAATGGGCAGAAAACCTTAAATCGGGAGATCAGTATATATGGCAGCTACATCTAAATCTAGACCGATCTGGTCTAGTGGTCTAATAAATGTAAGTCCCAGTTCAATTTTGGTTCAATATTGAACTTTTTGGCAGCTATATCCAAATATAGACCGATCTGAACCACATAGGACACGGATGTCGAATAGCCTATCATAAGTCAGTGTCAAATTTCAATGAAATCGGATAATAAATGCACATTTTATGGGGCAAAGACGTTAAATCGAGAGATCAGTCTATATGGCAGCTATATCCAAATCTGAGCCGATCTGGGCCAAACTAAATAAAGATATCGAGAAGCATAACATAAATGCGCCTTTTATGGGCCCAAAACCATAAATCGAGAGATCGGTCTATATGGCAGCTATATCCAAATTTGGACCGATGTGGGTTCAATTCAAAGTATATCGATGGGCCTAACACAACTCGCTGTCCCAAATGTTGGCAAAATCAGACAATAAATGCGCCTTTTATGGGCCCAAGATTTTAAATCGAGAGATTAGTCCAAACCAGGGCCAATCGGATGTCGAGTGGCCTAACACAACTCACTGTCCCTAATTTCAGCGAAATGGGATAAAAGATGTGGCTTTTATGGGCGTAAGAAAATCTGCGGATCGGTTTATATAGGGGCTATATCAAGATATAGTCCGGTATATCCCATCTTCGAAATTAACCAGCTTGTGGACAAAAAAAGAATCTGTACAAAGTTTCTGCTCAATATCTCTATTCTTAAAGACTGTAGCGTGATTTCAATAGACAGATGGACGAACGGAAATGGCAAGATGGTCTTAGATTTTTACGACGATCCAGAATATATATACGTTATAGGGTCGCAAATGGATATTTCGATGTGTTGCGAATGGAATGCCAAAATGAACATACCCTCATCCTTCGGTGGTGGGTATCATTAAATTAAATGTTGTGTATTTTTCAAATCATCCGTTTACCGGCTAGCACGTGTCCGCTCCGAGAGCAACTGAAGATGTTGTATGCTTTAGTTTGGGAAATTTTCTCATATTGGTAGCATATTATCGACTACCACTGGGTTATGTTCTAAAATACCATCGTAGCCTCAACCTTGCCCAACGACTACAGCTGTTGATGGCTATTTGTATCAGCAACATTTCGAATAATGCCTTTGGCTATGCTACATAGCTATTCTCAGTAGCTCTCTGGATTTTATATTCTCACATGTTGCATTGCTCACTTACAACGTGTTTGATGTTGTATTGTTGTTTGAAGTCAAACTTATGGTTAGAGGATATTTTTAATCTACTTGTTGATGTTCCGTATTGGGGTAGCAAGGCTGTGACTTTGCTGTCTACGCCAAGGAAATGTGTTGGATAACATTATGTTTTTAGAACATGTTAAACGCGTAAAGAGAGTGAAAGTAGTACAATTTAATATGAAACGTTATCTAAAAAGTAGTTAGGGACAGGAGGTATAAAGGAATCTTAAAGTGTTTGCCTCGACTTTGTTTTTATACCCACCACCATAGGATGTGAGGTATACTAATCAAGCCATTCCATTTGTATAAATTGCAAATTTTGCCCATGAACATTCCACTAAGGAACAGGGTCAAACTTGTCACATATCAATGAGTACAGTCCGATTCAAGTTTAAGCTCAATGATGAGGGGCCTCCTTTTTAAAGCCGAGTCTGAACGGCGTGCCGCAGTGCGACACCTCTTTGGAGAGAAGTTTTACATGGCATTGTAACTCACAAATGTTGCCAGCATTAGGAGGGGAAACCACCGCTAAAATTTTTTTTCTGATGGTCTCGCGCCGGGATTCGAACCCAGGCATTCAGCGTCATAGGCGTACATGCTAACCTCTGCGCTACGGTGGCCTCCCATTTCATTTGTAACACCTCGTAATAATGATATGCGACCACAAAAAAGTATATACATTTTTGATTGCCTTGACTATCTTAGTCGATTTAGCTATGACCGTCCGTCAGTCTATCGAAATCACAATAGTGGCCGAAAGAATAAATTTATCCTCTGCAAATTTCGCGCAGATACTTCGTACAGATACTTTCGCACAGATACGTTCGATAAGATTTAAGTGGCAGTTTGCCATCAGACTCTCTTAGACATTTTCGTTCATTGTGATATCACAGGAACAGAAGAAGGAAGATGACTCATAGTTCCTACCCTTAAACCAACAACATCCACTAAATCAGACAGGTTCTCAAAGAAATGAAAACCTAAATTGGAACTCCTTCTGACCGGCAGTGTGGGACACACATACAGAAGGTGTTCTATGGCCTCTTCTTCTTCGATATCCTCACAGCAAAAGTCGTTACTGGCAATCTTCAGTCTGTCAGCATGTTTTCCTATTAAACAGTGACCTGTCATGACGGACACAATCTGTTCTAGCCAGTGACAGCAAAGCGGTAGACCTACCTCTTCAAGTCTAGATAAGGCTACATAGTTTTGGAATGCTCACAGCCCCCTCTTTGTGACCATCTACATTCGTTGCCCCTCGGGACTGATCCTGATAACTTAGTTTACATGTCGCTAGAGGCATACTCACAGATTCTAGTTTCCCTGGAATGTGACAGGTAGTTCCTAGTCTCGAAAACTCGTCCGTTTTACAATTCTCTGGGATATCTCTGTGGCGCGGCACCCAGAACAGGTGAATTTTGAACTGTTCAGTCATCTCGTTGAGAGATCTGCGACAGTCGAGGGTGTGGTTTTTATATTCAGAAATATGTTCTCTAGGGATTTAATGGCTGCCTGGCTGTCTGAGAAGATATTTATGCCAATCGTCATTATGACGTATCGTGGCTATTCCACCACTTCCTTAATTGCAAAGATCTCCGCTTGATAAACACTGCAGTGGTCAGGTAACGTTTTCGATATGACCAGTTCTAGATCTTTAATGTTCAGCCCAAAGCCAGCCTGGTCGTCGAGTTTGGAACCATCCATATAGTAGTCAATGTAACTTCTATTACCAGGGATATCGTAGTTCTAATCGGTTCTATCAGGAATAGTGGTACAGTACTTTTTATTAAAAATGGGCTCAGACAGGGTGTAGTCCACACTGCCTGGACCATCGGACAATGTATCAAGGATAGTGTCCGTGCCGAATGACATATCAGTCGTTTTGTTGTAGTTCGTTGGGAATAGCAATTGTGCCACATTTTTTCAGTTTTGGATATAGCTGCCACATATAGTGGTCTCATGATTGTACTTCTCAATTTTTCAACGATTTAGATGAAATTTCATAAGTGAAATATGAAATATTGGGTCAGAGATCATTATCTCAAGGCTTTACAAACGGGATGATTATCCCCATGCTATGGTGGTGGGTATGAAACTCCCTACTATGAGTTGCAACATATTTGACCGAAACCTGCGCAATAACAAGCTAAGAGAACAATTCCGCGTTGGTCTCATTTTGGCATAGCGAAAGGGAGCCTATGTTTATGATTCGTTATTTATCTCGTACGAGAATAATTTATCTAGATAAATATTTGGCATTGAATAGATGTAGAAAAAATGCCGGTAGTTCATCTTTCACAACCAATGTGAATGGTTATGTGGCACATGGCATGAAAATCATATCGTGAAGATGTTAAATTGGAAGCCCCTCGAAATATTAGTCCCAAATATATTTTTGACTGTCATGGCATTTTAAGGGCAACATGTCATAGCGACATGTAACGCTTAATCGTGGTATGGGGGGTTATATTGCAAATTGCAAATTGCAAATTTTGCCCATGACCATTCCACTAAAGAACAGGGGCAAACTTCTCACATATCAATGAGTGCAGTTCGGTTCATGTTTAAACTCAATGATAGGGGGCCTCAATTTTAAAGGCGAGTCCGAACGGCGTGCCGCAGTGCGAAACCTCTTCGGAGAGAAGTTTTACATGGCAAAGTACCTCACAAATGTTGCCAGCATTAAGCGGTGGAAACCACCGCTGAACATTTTTTCTGATGGTCTCGCCAGGATTTGAACACAGACATTCAGCGTCATAGACGGACATGCTAACCTCTGCGCTACGGTGGCCTCCGTTGTAATGCCCAAAAATGATTTTGATTCTTGTGACTGCTAGGCGTTATGGCTGGTCGCCCATTTCCAGTAAAGTAGCCATGTTCATCTGTCAGTCTGCTCGCAAGTTTGCACAAATACTTCTTATTGATGTAGTTTGATTAGAATTTTTACGGGCCAAATCCGTTCATCTTATGCTTCCATATAAATCGATCTGCCGATTTTATTTTTTGAGACTCCAGAGGGCGCACTTGTTATCCAAATTGGCTGAAATTTTGAACGTTGATATCTCTAGGAGTTACAAGTAAGTAAACTCACTTGTGTCCTTCATGACAGGCCACTGTCTGATCGGGAAGCATGCTGACACACTGAAGGTTACAAGTAACGACTTCTGCAAGAGCAGTGATTATGTCAAGGAACTGCGACGTCTTTTCTAGTCAGCGACAACAGAGCGGTAGACCCCTTCGAATCTAGATCAGGCCTCATACTTTTGGAGTATTCACAACCAACCCTACATAACCATCCGTCATCCGTTGCCCTTTGGATCTGATCCTGAAGGCCTAGCTTACATGTCGCTAGAGGCATACACACAGATTCCTCTTCCCCTGGAATGTGTAAGGTAGTTCCTAGTCTCCCTGGCTCGTCTGCCTAGTGGCTCGGCACCGAAGACTGGTGACTTTTGAACTGTTCAACCATCTCGTTGAGAGGTCTGCGAGAGTCGATGGCGGTTATCGAATTTAGAAATAACTTCTCCAAAGATTTGTTAGCTGCCCGGCTGAATTTCCCCATATCTGGTGATGTGCATTAGCATCACTTCCTATTATGAATGAGTCTTTTTTCCATACAGAAGCAGCTTCAGCCAGCAACTTACTTGAAAGCGGCATCTCTGAATCGTATGCCATATGTAGGGAAGCTTGCCAGTAATGAGGTCTGTTAACTTCAGGTCTTGCTGTTACTGAATGTTAAATGCTTGGCGACGGAAGAAACAAAACATTTAGACTACTCTTTGCAAGAATACATTCACAGGGAGACACAGATCCCATTCCACGTACCCTTGAAAAGTTTTAATCCAGGAAAACTTAATCCACGAACCATTCCTCCACAAAACTATGGTTCCTGGATAAGTACCACTCAGATAAATATCAAATCCTTCTTCTGATGGCAGTAGAATTTGAGATTTATCTGCAGAAACCGGACCATTGTCAGGATTTAGAATTTCCACCACTGTTGCGTTAGCCTCGTCTTCTGAGTCCTCCAGGAGGTCATCCTCATAAGATTCGTTCCATTTTAACATGATGAGTTTCCTTGCGCATCCAGGGGCAGTTGAGAATGTATTGTCCTCAGGACACTGCACACTTGTGGTGTGGACGGTTCCTTTTTAGATGCTTCACTAGCTGCTGTTGTCGAAGTACATTTTGAGTTCCGTCCTTCCCCGCTGGCGCATACCTTGAGCCCAATTCAACCAGATGACCCACCCGCACAGGGCTTGTCGGGTCCTATTTCGATGCCTTCGCCTCCTGTTTTGATCGTGACAGGGGGATTTTGAGTCTCCTGCAATTCGCTAGACTTTAGAGATGTGGTTGATAGGTTTTGATCGTGACAGGGGGATTTTCAGTCTCTTGCAAATCGCCAGACTTTAGAGATGTGGCTGATAGGTTCCCTGACAAGTGTTCATCAACAACTGCTGAGTCGTCTCCTGATTGCCAAACCAGACCACTTCTATACACCTTCAGTCTCAACTTGTTGAATCTGTAGGATACAACTCCTTCACACCTTGCGCACACCTTGAGCCCAATCCAAACAGATGACCCACCCACACAGAGCTTGTCGGATCCCGTTTCGATACTTTCGTCACCTGTTTTGATAGTGGTAGTGGGGTATTTTCAGTCTTTGCTGGTACTGAATGTTCAGTGATTAGTGACGGAAGAAACAAAACATTTAGACTACTCCTTGCAAGAAAACAGGCTCTGTGTTTCCCATTCCACATAACCTCGAGTAGTTTAAATCCTGGTAGACCTAATCCAGGAACCATTCCTGGGTAAGAACCAAGCAGATAAATCTTAAATCCTCATTGGAACCACTCTTCCTCAGGACACTAGCAATGTGGACGATTCCTCCTTAGATGCTTCATTAGCTGCTGCTGTCGAAGTACCTTTTGAGTTCCGCCCTTCCTCGCTGGCGCACATCTTGAGTCCCATCCACACAGGGCGTGTTGAGTCCCGGCAGGGTGATTTTCAGTCTCCTGTAATCCGCCAGAATTTAGAGATGTTGTCTAAAGTTCCTCTAACTAGTGTTCATCAGCAACTTCTGAGTCGTCTCCTGATTCCCCAACTAAACCTCTTCTCTACACCTTCTCTTCTCCAAAAAATCCAGAGCTGCGCCTAGGCAGATCTCACCAATCTTTTTTAGGGCTCAACGATTCTTCTCAACTGAGCGTTGATCCCCGAAAGCAATTAATTTTTATCCGGCCGATACCAGCCTACATCGTCCCAAACTGGAGGAGGCCCTGGCAATTTCGCAAGGACATCGAAGTATACAGATGACAGTCCTTTGACTGTTTCACTCCAATTGTTCCTAGGTATGCATCGCTGTTCTTCTCCCTTGTCGACAACTACTATAACCAAGTTGTCATGAGCAAAGGTTCTTGGACCCTTATTTTTTTACCCTACACCATAGGATGGGGGTGTACTAATTTCGTCATTCCGTTTGTAACTCCTCGAAATATTCCTCTGAAACCCCATAAAGTATATATATTCTTGATCGTCATGACATTTTAAGTTGATCTAGCCATATCCGCCCGTCTGTCTGTGCGTACGTCTGTCTGTCGAAAGCACGCTAACTTTCGAAGGAGTAAAGCTAGCCGCTTGAAATTTTGCACGAATACTTTTTATTAGTGTAGGGCGGTTGGAATTGTAAATGGGCCAAATCGGTCCATGTTTTGATATAGGTGCCATATAAACCGATTTTGGATCTTGACTTCTTGAGCCCCTGGAGGGCGCAATACTTATCCGATTTGGCTGAAATTTGGAATGACGTGTTTCGGCATGACTTCCAACAACTGTACTGAGTATGATGGAAATCGGTCCATAACCTGATATATCTGTCATATAAACAGATCTGGGGTCTTGACTTCTTGAACCTCTAGAGGGCGCAATTCGTATGCAATTTGGCTGAAATTTTGCCATAAAGAGTGTTGTTTTGATTTCCAATATCTGTGTTAAGTATGGTTTAAATCGATCCATAACCTGTTATAGCTGCCATATAAACCGATCTGGGATCTTGACTTCTTAAGCCTATAGAGGGCGCAATTCTTATACGATTTGGCTGAAATTTTTCAAGAAGTGTTTTGTTAAGACTTCCAACAGTTGTGCGAAATATGGTTTTATTTGGTCCATAACCTGATATAGTTGTCATATAAACCGATCTGGGATCTTGACTTTTTGCGCCTCTAGAGGTCGCAAGTACTATCAGATTTGCCTGAAATTTTGAACAACGACATCTCTCATGACCTTCAACTTACGTGTCAATTATGGTCTGAATCGGTCTATAGCCTGATACAGCTCCCATATAAACCGATCTACCGATTGTAATTCTTGATCACCTAAAGGGCGCAATTTTTATTCGAATTGGCTGAAACTTTACACAACGACTTCTACTATGATCTTCTTCATTCAGTTCAATTATGGTCCGACCCATCGGACAATAAGTTGATATAACTTCAATATCTTAGCAATTTTTATCTTTTATCACATGTTTGCACAAAAAGAGATACCGCAAAAGAACTAGACAAATGCGATCCATGGTGGAGGGTATATAAGATTCGGCCCGGCCGAACTTAGCACGCTTTTACTTGTTAGTGTTCGCCTTAGTTCTTTTGGACATGAGATGTCATCCAAGTGACCGCTACCTTTTGGCTGACTACGGATCCGCTTCCGAATCTATACGTGTAGCCTGTGCGGGAATCTCCGAGCCCAATTAAGGGAACCTCTCTCCTTATAGGTGAGAGTTTTGCAATCATTTGCATCAAGCCCCTCAATAAACCTTAGAGCTACGCACCTTTTATTATTCCAACCTCTTGAAGAGAATATAGGTTTGCCCGAGAAGGCTGATGGCCTGGGCTTATTATAGACATGCGAAGATAAAATAGGTTTAGTCTTGTCCTAAAGACTCGAAACGGGTGTCTGCGTCAAAAGCCCCTGCTGACCAGTCATCTGTCGGCTAGTAGAGCCTGCCGCAGCCCCAGACCTTCAACATCTTAATGTATAACACTATCGTAGCTATCCTTGAGTGAGTTAAAGTTTTTTCCCAAAAAGTAATTGCGGATTTTTCATATTGTCGGCGTTGACAAATTTTTTCAACGGCTTGTGACTCTGTAATTACATTCTTTCTTCTGTCAGTTATCAGCTGTTACTTTTAGCTTGCTTTAGAAAAAAAGCGCGCGAAATTTTGTTTACATTTGTTTGTTTGGCGTCACTTTTAATATGGCGCCCACAAAGGAGCATTTTCGTCATATTTTACTTTATTATTTCCGTAAAGGAAAAAACGCGGAGCAGGTTGCTAAAAAGTTACGAGGTGTGTATAGTGACAAAGCCTTAAAAGGAAGACAGTGTCAAAATTGGTTTCGCAAATTCCGTTCTGGAGATTTTTCACTTAAAGATGAGCCACGTTCAGGTCGGCAAAATGAAGTTGATGATGACCAAATCAAAGCATTAATCGAATTGGATCGTCATGTAACTGAGCGTGAGATAGGAGAGAAGTTAAATATATCAAAATCACCGTTCATTATCACATAAAAAGTCTTGGACTGGTGAAAAAGCTTGATATTTGGGTACCACATGTATTGAAAGAAATTCATTTAACAAACCGAATCAACGCTTGTGATATGCACCTTAAACGCAATGAATTCGATCCGTTTTTAAAACGAATCATAACTGGAAATGAAAAATGGATTGTTTACAGCAACGTTAGTCGAAAACGATCATGGTCCAAGCATGGTGAACCAGCTCAAACCACTTCAAAGGCTGATATCCACCAAAAGAAGGTTATGCTGTCTGTTTGGTGGGATTGGAAGGGTGTGGTATATTTTGAGCTGCTTCCAAGGAACCAAACGATTAATTCGGATGTTTACTGTCAACAATTGGACAAATTGAATACAGCCATCAAGGAGAAGCGACCAGAATTGGTCAATCGTAAAGGTGTCATATTCCACCAGGACAACGCTAGACCGCACACATCTTTGATCACTCGCCAAAAACTGAGTGAGCTTGGCTGGGAACTTTTGATGCATCCACCATATAGCCCTGACCTTGCACCATCAGACTACCATTTATTTCGATCTTTGCAGAACTCCTTAAATGGTAAAACTTTCGGCAATGATGAGGCTATAAAATCGCACTTGGTTCAGTTTTTTTCAGATAAAGGCCAGAAGTTCTATGAGCGTGGAATACAAAATTTGCCAGGAAGATGGCAAAAGGTTATCGAACAAAATGGCAGTTATATATTTGATTAAAGTTCATTCTAAGTTTTATTGAAAATGCATTTACTTTCTTTTAAAAAATCCGCAATTTCTTTTTGGGCAACCCATACCTATTACCTAACTGTAACTCGTACAGAATATTCTTGCAGAGCGAAATAATATATCCTAGTACGTGTACAAAATTTCTCCTCTCCATGCATACCATTCATCCGATATGACCCTTTAAGGTTGCAGTAGCCACAAATATGGTCCGTTCTTAAGAAAATGTAGCTTGAGGTGTTTTATTTGTTTTATTTAGCTCCCTTATAAATTTTTCATCCCATATGGTCTTTTTAGGCTGTGGTAGCTACAATTTTGGCCCCATGTTATCAAGACTTTTAATGAGATATTTCATTTAGAGTGTGCAACATGTGTACAAAATCTCATCAAAATCGGTCCAGATTTACATATCGCTTTTAGCCGATGTATGCTTTCAACCCTGCAATCTTGAAAGGCCGATGTACGCTTTTAACCCTTCAATCTTGAAAGGTTCCATTCAATATTTCAATAAGTATTCAAAATTAGAAACTGACTAGATTTACACTTAGCTTCTATGTATTAAAAGAAGTGCATAGACTAGGTGGTGTAGGATATTATATAGTTGACTCCGTCCGACTTTTGCCTTTTCTTACTGCTTCTAGTTTACATCTATTTTATTAAAGTAATTAAAAATACAGAATGCAACTCTCCTTTCTTAACATCTTCTTCCATTGCAAAACTCAATTTGGTCACGATTTGCCATTGAAATTTCACCTTAAATCAGTCTCTCGTTCATCATTGGACAAGCTAATTAATTGCCTTCACATGAAATTAGTTCACAAGAACGCAATCCACGAAGGTGAACAAAGAAAATAAGAACTGAGTGCCTTTTCCTCCATTTAAGCGGATGCTTGGTAAATTAAACTCATTTCAAGGATATCCGTTCGAAAATCACGACCAAAACTGAGAGTCGACTACGTGCCGTTGTAGTTGTCAAAAGGACACGGTAGGTAATAGGGCAAAAGGAGATATTTCCAAATAAGAATTTTGTATACCCTCCACCAGAGGGTGGAGGATATAGTTACCTTGTCATTCCGTTTTTAACTCATCGGAATATGGATTTGAGATAGACTAAAGTAATTTTTTTTTAACTATCTGTCACAGGAAATATTTGTGTGTTAGCTTCTTTTGTACTTAAGTAATGATAAATTTGAAAAAAACCCCATTAAATCAGATTTTTCTACCATACTACACACACCACCCCTACCGTACCAATCTTTGCCTTTTTAATCCGAGCACACTCAAGTGCTTAAATGAAAAGAAACTTAACAACCTTCAATGTGAACTCACGTTTATCCCAATAGCAAATCTAACAGCTTATGCAGAAAGAACTTTCTCATGGTCTTAGTGCCTCGCATATACACACAAAAAGAAAAAGCAGATTTCATTGTTCGTCACAAGTTTCAGGTGAGATTACCTTTAATATTGATTGATTGGTCAAGGATTGTAACTGAACATTTACACTGATCGCTAAAACAGATTGCAAGGCTTTTTCTTCATTCAAAATTTGTGTTGCTGGCCATTGTTTGCCAAGCAAAAGAAAATACCAAATGAGCCGTATAGAGACTCAAGAACTCAAATCCCGGGTATAGTTTATATAGGGACGCTTTCTAGGTATGGACCTTATTGGACGGGACTTTGTATGGGTATTTAAAGCCGCAAACGTATTTGGAATATCAAATGACATTGCAAGAGGTACCAATGCATTCAGAAAAAAATCACAGTTTGGATTATGGGCTGTTGGCATCATTGGACCGTACTTCTTTAAAGATGATGCGAATCGTAACGTAACTGTGAATGGTGAGCGCTACCGTGAGATGATATCCAATTTTTTTTTGCCAAAATGCAAGAGCTTGACTTGCATGACATGTGGTTTCAACAAGACGGTGCCACATGCCACACAGCACGCATAACAATGGACTTATTGAGTGGCGAATTCAGTGAATTGATTATTTCACGTTCGGTACCGGTCAATTGGCCGCCTAGATCGTGCGATTTAATGCCTTTAGACTATTTTTTGTTGGCATATGTTAAAGTTCACGTCTATACTGACAAGCCTGCTTAAATTGCAGATGGGAAAACAACATTGAAGCATTTATGCGTGAGTTGCCGGCCAAAAAGTTGGAAAGAGTATGCAAAAATTGGTCAACATTTGGATGAAATAATTTTAAAATATTAAATTATATTGACCTACTATCATTTCAAATAAAAATTTCGTGCATTTTTCTTAATTTTATGTGGTTTTTGAAAAACTTTCCTATAGGTCTTAGAAAATCACCCTTATGCAAAATTTTGTAAAGATTGGACCAAAACTGTGGCTTCTGCAGCCTTATAAGGTTAAATGCAATGAAACATATGTATAGGGTTTCATTGGCAGATTCTGCTCCCTTGGGTCTTGCAGTTGAGAGCCACTTTTCTGCATTAAAATTTTTCGGAAATATCCCAAATTCGGGCCCCTAGTTTAGTCAAAAGTGGGGTCAAATTTTATGGAGGTACAGGTACAAAAAATCGGATCATACGAGGGAATTACTCTCTTCCTTAGCTTTCCATCGATGAAAAGTAGGACACTACAAATCAGTTCATTATATTTAGGATGAATTGTTTGGCAACCGTCTGACTGCCAGCGCGGGACACACAAGCAGCAGATGATCTATAGTCTCCTCTTCCTCGACGTCTATACAGCTTCTGCAAAAGTCGTTACTTCCAACCTTCAATGTCTGGGCATATTTTCGGACCAGGCAGTGAGTTGTCATGACGGACACAATGATTGATACATCTTTTCTCGCCAGTGACAGCAAAGCGGTAGACCTTTTCAAATCTAGATTAGGCCAAATCATTTTAGAATGTTCACAAATCCCAGTCTGTCTTTCTTCTGTACTACCCTTCGGTAGTATTTTCTCCAAAGCTGAAACTAATATAACGATGATCGGAGAAGTTGTGGTTATCCAATACTTTCCAGTCGCATATTCTTCCACTTATATCTACCGATACGAAGGTAATATCTGATATCTATTGTCTGTTCCTGGTAATAAAGTTCGGTTTATTCCTTTTGTTACAAATCGCCAGATTGCACATTATAATATTTTCGATAAGTAGGTCACCCCTTTTATTGATATCCGATCTTCACCATCTGGATCTGGAGATATGCACTAGCTCTACAATAAATATTTAATATTATTTGCGTCCATGTGCCGGGGGGAACGACGCTCAGTGTTGCCAAAACTAATCAAACTCAACATTGTCAACGTTTAGGTTTTTTTTCCATAAGTATGCGAATTTGAGGACCCTAGTGGGTCCAGAGCCTGATCCATGGCGCTTCAAAGTTGGTCACCTCGAGCATGTAAAATTGAATTGAATTGCTTGACAAACAGTCATTTATTGGCCGATCGGTTTAGTTTGTTAGAAGCTAGAGCTCGTCAAACCTTTACAAACATTTTGTTGACATTTCTGGAATATCTATTGGGTTGCCCAAAAAGTAATTGCGGATTTTTCATATAGTCGACGTTGACAAATTTTTTCACAGCTTGTGACTCTGTAGTTGCATTCTTTCTTCTGTCAGTTATCAGCTTTTACTTCTAGCTTGCTTTAGAAAAAAGTGCAAAAAAAGTATATATGATTAAAGTTCATTCTAAGTTTTATTAAAAATGCATTTACTTTCTTTTAAAAAATCCGCAATAACTTTTTGGGATACCCAATATAATGGTTTATGAGTTGTTGGATTTAGAAATTTTGCGAACTTATTGGAGAACACCTCAACATTGACTATGTTCAGTTTCGTGTACATATCTCTATCAAGTTAGCACAACAATTCAAAAGTTCAGGTATTTCTTCCAAGATTTTTCGATTTGGCAACACTGTACACTGTATATAAACTTTTCATTAATTTTATATTTGATTTTCATAAATGTTATGCCATGTTTCATTGGTCCTACATATTTGAGTTTTATGAAGCATGTTTCATAAATTTAGCATTCTTCATAAATGATATTAAAAGTTTCATTGGAATGAAATCAAACATTTTTTCATAAATGTTGTGACAAAATCATAAACAATGTGAGCATTTTTCTTTCTGTGTACAGTGGGGGGTATAAAAATGTTCCATCATAGCCAATTACAGTTAAAGTATAAGACGGTGTTAGGATTTGGTCCGGCCAAACTTAGCCTGTTTTTAGTTCTTCAAACTTAAAATGCTTGTAACTTCTTAAAATGTGCTTGAAATTGAAAAAGATAGATATTTTTTGCAAAAGGCACCAAAATTAAAAATCTATTTTTTTTTTACTTAAAAATGCTTGTAGTTTCTTTAATAAGCATTATGTCTTTAAAAGAATAGCTTGATTTAATATTTATGCTGTATGCCACATGTATTCATGTTTAATCTAAAATTACCATAATGATGCGTACGATTTGGAGTAGGAAAGGGATTTTTATTTGAAACAAAAATGATTTATTACTTGTAATATTCCACAGTTGAAATCCCTCAAAGACACACATTAATATTGAATTATTCAGTGTCATGTTTTTGCGGAAATGTTTTGTGACAACTCTAATCGTATTTAACAAGATATCAAAACAAATGTAGGCTTAAATTACATCAAATTTTGCCAAACATAAATTGAGCCATAAATCA
The DNA here is from genome assembly GCF_963082655.1 of Stomoxys calcitrans. NCBI lineage: Eukaryota > Metazoa > Arthropoda > Insecta > Diptera > Muscidae > Stomoxys > Stomoxys calcitrans. Next base: position 130,440,338 of record NC_081555.1, read on the forward strand.
TGTGGAGAGTGGGAAGGGGTTTCCTGTCATGAAATCGATAAGAATGAAAGACACGACTACTTACACGCACAGAAAGTGTGAAGAAGAATTGAACAGGTTTTTATGGTCCTATTATTTAATCAAACAAAGAAGAGTTGAGAAAACCATGCTAAATGAATTTTATTGTTCTTGTTTTACAGTTCGATATTTCGTTATGAAAAGCATACAAAAGAATCTGTCAATCATTATGCCAAGCACATCATCCATAGAAATTGAACATTTAATTCTCTATAACATTGAAGTGTTATTTTTGATTAATCAAGCATTTGAGAATTGGGTGTGCCGTAAAAATCCCATTTCATGTAAGGAACTGGCAATAAAATAACTTGACTTTCTCTAAATGGGTTGTAGTCATTGTGAAAGGTTATACATTTTAAACCCAATAAATTCAAATGCCTTGTTCTTGGATTTTCATTGCTTTTAGTGGCAATCTACAATCAGACTCAAACATTTTTGTCAATTGTGATATGACAGGAACTGGAGAAGGAAATTCCTTCCCGTTCCTACCATTGCACCAACCTGATTGCTTTAAGCCAGTAAGACAGAAGTAGAGCGGAGCCGACTTGGACGTCAAATAAAATACCTCTCGCTATGTTTTGTGAAGTTCCCACGAAAATTGTGGCTTTTACAGCTTTAAAAGGAAAGATGAAAGATGAAAGATATACATGGAAGCTATATCTTTATCTAAATCTAAACCGATTCTGATTAAATCTTGCACACATACTTGAACGTCAAATAAAACTCCTCACGTTAAAGTTTTTGAAGATTGGACTAAAATTTTAGCTTCTACAGCCTTAAATGGTCATATCGGATGAAATATATATTGTATGTACTTGCGGGCCCGGTGCGCTTCGCTACACCAAAAATGGTTTTTGAAAATGGATTTTTCTTCAAACATTTTTAAGTTGGTGATCAAGACAGGAATACGATCTCGTTCAGATCCAGGCTATTTAACAATACTCTACATCACCACTGTGGTACAGGGTATTATAACTTAGTGCAATTGTTTGCAACATTCAGAAGGAAGAGAGATAGATTCATTGATAAGTATACCGATCGACTTAGAGTCACTTTTTGATTCGATTTAGCTATATCCGCCTGTCTGTCTGTCCATGCTAATTTGCTTACAAAGAACAGATGGCAATTTTAGTCCAATCGTCTTCAAATATGGTACAGGCTCGTTTTTCGGCCGAGAAACGAAACCTTTAGAAATCGGAACAGATTTGGATATAGCTCCGATATAGACTAATATTGCAATGATGAGGTCATTTATTAACCGATTCTATCAAAATTTGGCAGAAAGGATTTTCTCTTGACTATTGACACTACCGCTGAATTTTATAGAAATCGGTTCAGATTTGGATATAGGTGTCATATATGTACATCGCCCGATTTTCACTTTTAGAGCCACAGCAAGCGTATTAATTGATCAATCTTGGCAAAATTGTGTACAACGCTTTCCTCGACGACCACCACAATATCAGAGAAGTTTGGTCGAAATCGGTTCAGGCTAAAATATAGCTCCCATATATATATTCTTCCGATTTTGAGAAATATTGCAATAAAGTGCACATTTGTTACCCGATTCTCTTGAAATTTTGAAGGAATGATTTTCTCTCGACTCTTGACACTACCGGTGAATTTCATAGAAATCGGTTCAAATTTACATATAGCTACCACATATGTATGTTAAGGCCACCGTAGCGCAGAGGTAAGCATGTCCGCTTATGACGCTGAACGCCTGGGTTCGAATCCTGGCGAGATCATCAGAAAAAATTTTCAGCGGTGGTTTTCCCCTCCTAATGGTGGCAACATTTGTGAGGTACTATGCCATGTAAATCTTCTCTCCAAAGAGGTGTCGCACTGCGGCACGCCGTTCGGACTCGGCTCTAAAAAGGAGGTCCCTTATCATTGAGCTTAAACTTGAATCGGACTGCACTCATTGATATGTGAGAAGTTTGCCCCTGTTCCTTAGTGGAATGTTCATGGACAAAATTTGCATTTACCACATATGTATATCGCCCGATTTTCACTTCTAAAGCCGCTGCAAGCGCATTTATTGACCAATCGTGCCGAAATTTTGCACAACGCTTTCCTCGACGACTACCACAATATCTGAGTTTGGTCGAAATCTGTTCAGATTTAGATAAAGCCCCTAAGTATGTTCGTCAGATTTTGGTTAATTTGCAATTGTCATTGTCATGTTGTCATTTGTCAATTAAATTGGTTGCCCAAAAAGTAATTGCGGATTTTTTAAAAGAAAGTAAATGCATTTTTAATAAAACTTAGTATGAACTTTAATCAAATATACTTTTTGCACTTTTTTTCTAAAGCAAGCTAAAAGTAGCAGCTGATAACTGACAGAAGAAAGAATGCAATTACAGAGTCACAAGCTTTGAAAAAATTGTCAACGCCGACTATATGAAAAATCCGCAATTACTTTTTGGGCAACCCAATAGTTATTACAGTTTAAACATATTTGCTCGAAATTTGATACGGATTGTTGAATAACCCATCTGAAAATATCTGCTGAGTCTATCAAAATTTGTTCAGAATAAAATATAGTTCATACTTTGTACTTATAGGGAAGGTGTAGGGTATTATACAGTCGGTACAGTCTGACTTTTGCCTTTCTTTACGGTTTTTTTTTGCATTGGTTATTTACTTTCAAAATCATGTTTCAAAGTTACGACTTGAGATAACACATGCTTAAAGATCCATAGGTACTGTCTATCCTGATTTGAGGGTAAAAAGTGTACTCTAGTACCAAAGACCTTTTATTGCTGTCCTATTCTACACTGAATGGCTTTCATAAATTTTTTTTAACTCCTTTTTGTTTTGGGTATGTTGGGGGGAGTGGGATTGCCCTCTTACACGTCCTTTGATTTGTGTACAATGTGTTCTCAGTTGTCCTACATAATAAATGGGTGTTGTTTTTATTGGGAGGAGAGGTTCTGTCCCCCCAACGCTAAAACCTAAAAGACCATGTATTTGAGTCCTTATTGGCCGGATCTACATGTCCTGCTAAATAGCAGGACGTGAGAGTCCTTATTGGCCCTATCTACATGTCCTGCTAAATAGCAGGACGTGACCAAGATACTTGTTTCTTTATATCAACATTAGATTAGAACTCGACTGTCGCAGACCTTTCCTTTAATTCCTTTACTATCCCGATTGAACTACACGTCCTATTAAAGGGTATTTAGTGGGTAAGCCGGTCCCAGACTCTGCCAAATGTGTATATTAGTTACGTAGTCAACTCCCAAAGAACTTTCATTTTATACCCATTTTGTAACGTTAGACATTCTTTCCCGTTTTGGTGGTTTTTAAGTTTGGGGAGGCCCCGTGAACACTTTGGACCAAATTCTTATAACAGATGTGTACTCAACTTCCAAATACCTTTCATTTAATACTTATATTGTCCCAATCGGTAGATATGTCCTGTTGAGGGGTTTTGGAGGGCGAGGAGACACCTCAGACACCAAGGTATACATTTTTAAACGAGGTTCTTACTCTACTTTTAAATACCTGATATCCATATTGTTCCATTGATATCCATATTGTTCCAATTGATAAATATGCTCTGCTGGGTGGTTTTGAGGCGTGGGGATCCGTCTCAGACATAAAGGAATAAATTTTTATATCAGATTCTTATTCTACTTTAAAATAGCTTTCATTTGATATCCATATTGTCCCAATTGGTAAATCCGTCTCGGACATCAAGGAATACATTTTTATATCAGATTCTTACTCTACTTTTAAATACATTTCATTTCATATCCATATTGTCCCAGTTGGTAAATATGCCCAGGGTGGTTTTGGGTAGTGAGGAGGGCCAAGAAATAAATTTTTATATCAGATTTTTACTCTACTTTTAAAGAGCTTGCATTTGATTCCGTATGGTCCCAATCGGAAAATATGCCCTCTGACGCCACGGACTTCATTTTAATGTCAGATTCGTACTCTACTTTTAAATACCTTTCATTTGATACCCATATTGCCCAAAGGGATGAAAGAGTCCTGTTGGTGAGTTTTTTGGGGGCGTGGGACCACCCCGAACATTTTGGGGCGAATTTTGTGTGCCAAGTTCGTACTCTACTCTAAAATGCCTTTTATTTGATACCCATATTGTCCCAATCGGTAAACATGTCCGTTCGGGTGGGTTTTGGGATGGGGCGTCCCCCAGGTTATTTGAACCCAAAATTTTATACCAATTTCATGTTTCATGGGTACTATAAGGTGGCATAAAATATTTGCCTTAAATCGGTGCACCCATCTCCAAAATTTGGCGTTTTTGGAAATAGTGGTAAGGGGGAGGGTCCGCCTCCCCCTTCGGATATCAAGGGGGAGGCTTTTTTCACCATGGGTTCAAACTTTACCATCTGTGAAAATTTCATGAAAATCGGTAAGTCGTTTTTGAGTCTATACGGAACAGACAAACAAACAAACAAAGCGCCACAATTTCATTTTTTTATAGAAGAAGAAGATAAGGGAGCTTTATCTAAATCTGGACCTATTTTGTTCAAAACCAACAGCGTTTGTTCTTGTGCAAGTGTGACTTGTGCAAAATTTTATGGCAATCGGACTACAAATGCAACCTGTACCTTGATGACAAAAATACATGGACAGACGGACAAAATCTAAATCGAATCAGTAGGTGATTCTACACCAATCGGTATATTTATCAATGGGTCTAGCTTTCCTCCTTTTTAGCGTTGCAAACAAATGCACAAAGTTATAACACCCTATAGCACAGTGCAGTGGTGGTGTAGGGTATAAAAATGTATTAAAACCAAAACAAATATCAGTTGATATTAATTGTTGGGGCTCTCAAACATGTTACGAATTTCATTCAAATTCAAATTTAGTATATACTGACATTCATTTATTTTTAGTTTTTTTTTGCCTACATAACCATCTAAAGTTATCTTTATTCGAGTTGTTTACTTCCATTAAAAACTTTTATACAAATGTTTAACTTTGCCCTAGTAGGTGAGCTCCGTTGTTCATTTGCAACTTTTGGGAGCCATGCGGTTATAGTTCGAAACAAACTTTATCGGCTATATTTTCATATCCTAGAATAATAAACGTTTGTTGTTGCAAGGATTTTTTTGTTTTGTAGTATGCGGGATGAAATACAAAGCAAGCAAATATTCTAAAACCGCAACATGTGAAAGCATATGTACATACATGTGACCCCTAAACTTTTTGGTGGCTGTAGTTGAGGTAGTATAGTTAGCATTATACATAAGGTGTTTTGACTATTCTTCCTAAAGCCAAGAATGGAGACTGTAAAAGTTTATTTTTGTAGTGGTCATCTATTATATAAAATTGAAGTTGTTGCGCTTTGTTTGTTTCTTTGTTTGTTCGTTTCTTTCCGTATAGACTCAAAAACGGCTCAACCGATTTTCATTACACTTTCACAGATTGTAGAGCTTGACCCCCGGTGAAAGTGGGTACTTAATTTTTTAAATCCGAAGGGGGGGGGGGCGGACCCTCCTCCTTACCCTAATATTCAAAAACGCCAGATCTCGGAGAAGGGTGCTCCGATTTAAGCGAAATTTTGCAATTTTGGGGTCAACTAACATGGGGAGACGCCCCATCTCAAACCTACCCGAACGGACATGTTTACCGACTGGGACAATATGGGCATCAAATGAAAGGTATTTAAGAGTAGAGTACGAACTTGGTATAAAAATGTCACCTTAAGCGTCGTGAAGATCTCCCACCCCCAAAAACTCCACCCAACAGGACACTTTAGGCGCTTTGGGCAATAAGGGTATCAAATGAGAGGTATTTTAGAGTAGAGTACGTAATTGGCATAAAATTTTCACCCTCAGAGTCGGGAAGATCTCCCACCCCCAAAAAAACCACCCAACAGGACACTTTTACTCCTTTGGGCAATATGGGTATCAAAGGTATTTAACGAAAGGACATGTTTACCGACGGGTACAATATGGGTATCAAATGAAATGTATTTAAGAATAGAGTACGAACTTGGTATAAAAATCTCAAATGTGTCGGAAAGATCTCCCAGCCCCATAAACACCACTAAACTGGACACTTTTACCGCTTTGGGCAATATGGGTATCAAATGAAAGGTATTTATGAGTAGAGTACGAACTTGGTATAAAAATGTCACCTTAAGTATCGGGAAGATCTCCCACTCCCAAAAACACCACTCAACAGGACACTTTTACCGCTTTGGGCAATATGGGTATCAAATGAGAGGTATTTAAGAGTAGAGTACGTACTTGGCATAAAATTTTCACCCTCAGTGTCGGGGAGATCTCCCACCCCCAAAAACACCCCTCAACAGGACACTTTTACCGTTTTGGGCAATATGGGTATCAAAGGTATTTAACGAACGGACATGTTTACCGACGGGTACAATATGAGTATCAAATGAAATGTATTTAAGAGTAGAATACGAACTTGGTATAAAAATCTCAAATGTGTCGGAAAGATCTCCCAGCCCCATAAACACCACTAAACTGGACACTTTTGCCGCTTTGGGCAATATGGGTATCAAATGAGAGGTATTTAAGAGTAGAGTACAAACTTGGTATAAAAATTTTACCTTAAGTGTCGGGAAGATCTCCCACCCCCAAAAACACTACCCAACAGGACACTTTTACTCCTTCGGGCAATATGGGTATCAAATGAAAGGTATTTAAGAGTAGAGTACGAACTTGGCATAAAAGTGTCACATTAACTGTCGGGGGGGTTCCCCACCCCTCAAAAACACCACCCATCAGGACACTTTTACCGCTTTGGGCAATGTGTGTATCAAAGGTATTTAAAAGTAGTGTAAAAAGTTTGTATACAGTTTTATTCCTTGGTGTCTGAGGCTCGTCCCAACCTCCAAAATCATCTCAACAGGATATATTAATCCATTGGGACAATATGAGTATCAAATGTATGGTGTTTGGAAGTTGAGTACACATATGTTATAACAATTTGGACCAAGGTATCTACGGGGCCTTTCCAATCCTAAAAACGGGCATGATTGGCAAATGTCTCAAAATGGGTATAAAAAGAAAGGTCTTTAAGAATTGACTACTAATCTGATATACACATTTGGGACACAGTCTGGGACTGGCCCACTCACATTGTATGCTTCAAAAAGACATGTCATTCGATCGGGATAATATGGGAATTAAACGAAAGGTCTTTGAAATGAGAGTTCGAATCCAATGTTGATATAAGGATTCAAGTATCTGGATCACATCCTGCCGTTTAGCGAGAAATGTAGATTTCGACAATAAAAGACTGAAATGAATTGTCTTTTGAATCCTAGCGTTGGGGGAACTGACCCTATCCGCCCAATAAAAACAACACTAAAGTGTCGGACGACCGAGAATATATTGTACTCAAAGGATAAGAGGTGTCAGAGAGCAATCCCCCTCCCCCATTTCTACCCGAGAAAAAGAAATAAAAAATAATTTATGAAGGCTGGTCGGGATAGAACAAGATTATAATAATAAAATGTCTTTGGTATTAGAGTACACTTTTTAACCTCAAATCTAGATAGACACAGGAGGACCTGCGCATCTGTTAAAAATGCGGTATCCCTAGTGGTAGCTTTGAAATGATTTTGACTTTAGATAACCAATATAAAAAAAATGAATTAGTGTGGATCTGAACGAGATTCGTAGCCCTGAATATCTTCCGTAGCCCTGCCCGAGATCCGTAGCCCTGCCACCTTCAAAATCCTTGACAAAACCGTGTTCTAGCACTATGCTGATATTATTTTAGGGTCCGCCCCCAAAACTCTCTTCAAACCGACAATGTTTGCCTGCTTTGGCAATAAATAATAATTATTTGAAAAAATGAATTTGATATCCAATTTTGAGGCCAAGCGTTTGAAGGTCGTCTTCTCCATAAACTCCCCCTAAACCAATGGCAATTGGGGCTAAAATAAAACAAATTTGAGAGTAGAGCATGATGTTGATATTTTTTCAGGGCTCAGTGCGTGGGTGCCAACCACACCCTTCACACCCATCAAACTGGATATCTTTGTGGATTATGTCAAATAGGGGCTCAAATCTGATATCTGTTTTATGGCCAAGTGTTTCAGGGACGCCTCACCTAAACCCCACCTAAACCACATATATATACCGACTATAGCAATATGTAGCTTTCGAGGCAAAGGGTTGAGGTACTCCAATCCACCACCAAAACCAAGAGAATGAAGTAGATCTAAAACCCAAACTTTAATGGGCGGACTCTCCCCTTACCCTATTTTCAAAGACGCTTAATCTCGGAGATGGGTGAGGAGATTTAAGCGAAATTTTGTTTGTTTATGTTACTCAAAAACAAAAAGGCGTCCGTCCCACGTCCTAAGCCCGCCAAATGGAAATTTAAACCAATAGTGACAATATTAGGCTCTAATGAAAGATATTTGAGACCAGAACACGAATGTGGTACATGGGGGTCCACCTCACCGCCATACCGTACATATATACCGACCGTAGCAATATAAGGCTCAAATGAAACAAATTTTGGAGCAGAGCACCGATATGATATCCATATTGGGGCGAGATATCTGAATGACCGTACCAGCACCCCCAAACAGGACTTTTTCCTGACTGTGCCGGTATAGGGCTCAGATAAAATAAGAGAGTGAGAGAAGGCGCAGCGTAGCGTGCCCTGTCCAGCTAATCTTGTATATACAAATAAATTTGTGTTTGTTTGTTAGTTCCGTATAGACTCAAAAACGGCTGAACCGGTTACCTTGAAATTCTGAAATTCTGGAAGGAAACATAGGCTATATAATTTTTTACATCGGAGGGGGGGCGGACCCTCCCCCTTACTCCAAAAGTACTATTCAAAAATAAAAGTGTACCGATCAGGACAATATGGGACTCAAATGAAAGGTATTCAGGAGCAGAGTACGAATTTCATATTAAAATGTGGGTCCAAGTAACTAGGGGCCGCCTAAGCCCCAAAACACCCTAAACTAAGATTATTGGACGAGCATGACAATATGACACTCAAATTAAAGGTATTCGGGAGTAGATTACGAATATAGTCAGGAAGAAGGAATAGGCTTTACAAATTGTTCAAATCGGAAGGGGCGGACCCCACCCCCGTAACCGCTAAAATCCACCCAAAATCAAAGGGGGCCGATAAGGACAATATGGATATCAAATGAAAGGTATAGAAGAGTAGAATACGAATATGGTACCAGGAAGTCGCCCTAACTCCAAAACTTCTTAAAGCAGACATATTAAACGTCCATATCAATAGATTACGATTCTGGCATACAAAATCAGATCGAAGTGTAGGGGGTCACCCCACCCCCCATAAACGCCCAAAATGGGCATATGACCCATCATGACTATATGAGACTCTGTTTGATTGTTTGTTTCGTAGAATCAAAAGCTGCTGAAACGAGTTTCGTAAAAATTTCACAGATTGTGTAGGTTTTTGTGGATGGAAACATAGGTTATATAATTTTTAGATATCGGATGATGGCGGACCCTCCCCCTTAACCCAAAAACGCCACCCAAAACCAAAAGTGGACATATAGGCACAATATGAGTATCAAATGATAGGTATTGTCCAAGTATCCAGCGGGCCGCCCCGAACCCAAAACTCATCTAAACAGATATATTCGACGTTCCTATTAATATGGGATTCAAACCAAAAGTATTCGGCAGTAGATTACGAATATGGCATAAAAAATTAGATCAAAGTAATGGCAGTCGGTCCACCCCCAAATACCCCCAAATACCCCCAAATGGCCATATCAGCCAATCATGGCTATATGGGATTCAAATGAAAGATATTTCAGAGTAGATTCCGAATATGACATTAAAATTTGAGTTCAAGTCTACGTGGCGCTTTTTCTCCCAAAAATACGTCGTATAGGTTAATTGACCCATTATGGCAATATGGGACTCAAATTGAAGGGATTTGCAAGTGAAGCACGAATTTGATATTCATATTTGAGTCGAAATGTCTCCCCTAAACAGCACTTCTCATTACCCTAATTTTCAAAAATACCAGATCTCGGAGATTGATAGTGTGATTCGTTCGAAATTTTTTTGCACTCTCACAGTCGGGTGAAGCCCAAAACCCTTCAAATCGATACAAAGACCAATTACGACAATTTAGAGCCACGTGTTTGGGGAGCCGCCCCACACCATAGTAGCTCCCAACTACATAAAAGTTATTTGGCGTGGAAGTTGATTGATTTTCGGGAAATTGATATTCATTTTCGGAACAAAGACCCTGGGGTCCACCCCATCCTCTAACATAACTTATTTACCGATCATGCCATTATGGGGCTCATATGAAATCTTTTTGAAAGTATAGCAGGGGCTAACTTCTCACACTTTAATGAGTGATTTCCGATTCAAGTTGAGTTTATTAATGATAAGGGACTTTTTTTATAGCCGTGTCCGAACGGCGTGCCGCAGTGCGACACCTCTTTTGGGAGCATTTTTTACATGACCATGCATGGCATGGTACTACCGCTTTAAATTGTGTCCGATGTTCTCTCCAATATTCGAACGAAAGCGTTCAGCGTCATAGGCGGACAAAGGCTACAGTGCCACGAATTCGATATCTATATGTAGAGCGAGGTGTCCCCACCCTAAAAAGATATTAGAGAGCTAAAGAAGCCGCATCAGAGCGGATTCTCTCAAAATTTGGCAGGAAGGATTTTTTATGTCTTTTAATATTACTGGTGAATTTCATAGAAATCGGTCCAGACTTATATATAGCTGCCATATATGTATTTCGCCCGATTTTCACTTCTAGGGTCATTGCAAGCGCATTAGGGTCATTGCAAAATTGGCAAAATTGTGCACAACTCGATGCCTACCACAATATCCAAATCGATGCCTACCACAATATCTAAGCTTGGTCAAAGTCGGTTCAGATTTAGCTCCTATATACATGTTCGTCAGATTTTGGCTAATTTGCAATAATGGTGCCATTTGTTAGGCGTATTTATTACAGTTTGAACATATTTGCTGGTTTGGATATGAATTGTGCGATTTTGAAGCAATACTCTAAAGTTTTCAAGAAAACAGAAAAGAGTATTGCTTCGTCCAGCAGCATAGAGATTTTCTTTGTGAATCCAACAGTGTCCTCAGATTTTTTTAATTCGCAAAACAAAAGATGTTACTGCAATTTCAAACTCACCTTGATTTTTTTTTATTTTTCGGATATTAATTATGCGATTTTGAGCTTGTTTTTTTGAAGAAAAACCATAAGAGTTGCACTAGTCCGATTTTTTGTGCCATAATCTTTAATACTGTATACTCATCTCGACAAATTTTTTCGCATCAAAAATTTCAAATTTTCATAAGGGGTTAGCCTTTGCTAAAAAAATGCAAAAAAAAATAAAATTTGAATTTTTAAGTAATTCTGTTTATTGTACGAATCTTCTTCGAATTTCGAACTGCGGAATGCTAGAAAATTTTTAAAATTCGAAAAAATGAAGGAGTTACAGCGTTTTTGGTCTTGAAAACGACCTTGAATTTTTACGCCCCAAAAAATTGGTTTTTAAGATGTTTTTTGCGGAAAACTTTACATTATTGCTCCACCCAGCACCACCACGGAAAGCGATTTTCCTCACAAATCCAACGGTGTCGAGAAAATGCTAGGGTCTTTCTGTGTTTATTCCAATTAGATGGTAAAGAGTGTACTCTACTACCAAAAACCTTTTTTTGCTGTCCTATCTCCTATCCTATCTGTCCTGATCGCCTCTCTTGTATTATTTTTAATTCTTTTTTTTTTGGGTAGGATGGAGAAGGGGGATTGCCCTCTGACACGTCCTACATGACGGTATAGTGTTCCTTTCATTGGGAGGTGAGGGTCGGTCTCTCGACGCTAAGACCCAAAAATAATTTATTTGAGTGAACGACAGGATGTGACGCAGATACTTGAAGTCTTATATCAACATTAGATTCGAACTCTACTGTCACACCCCTTTTGTTTAATTCCCATATTATTCCGATCGAACTACACTTCTTATTGAAGCGTATTAGGTGGGTGGGGCGGTCCCCGACTCTGTCCCAAATGTGTATATCAGATTCGAATTGTGTGTTGCCCCTCATTTTGTGATTCCAAATGTGTATTGCCCCTCAGACACCAAGCAATAAATTTTTATGTCAGATTTGTACTCTACTTTAAAATACCTTTCGTTTGATACCCATATTGCACAAACCAGTAAAAGTATCCTGTTGGGTGGTGGGGGACCCACCGACAGTAAGGGTGACATTTTTATGCCCAGTTCGTACTCCACTATTAAATACCATTATTTTGATACCCATATTGTCCCAGTCGGTAAATATGTCCGTTTGGGTGGGTTTTTGAGATGGGGCGTCCCCCCGGTTAGTTGACCCCAAAATTTTATACCAATTTCATATTTTTGGGGTACCATGAGGAGGCGTACAAAATTTCGCTTATATCGGTGCACCCATCTACGAGATTTGGCGTTTTTAAAATTGTCGCAAGGGGGAGGGTCCGCCCCCCCTTCGGTTTAAAAAAAAATGTAGTACCCTATTTTCACCGGAAGCTCAAACTCTACCATCTGTGAAAATTTCAAAAATTTCGAAAATCCGTTCAGCCGTTTTTTAATCTATACTGAACAGACAAACAAACAAACAAAGCGAAAAAACTTTATTTTTATATACCGATCCCCGATTCAAGTTCCTGTACCTGTTAGTCCCTTCGCATCCTTGCTGAGTATGGTTCAGATAGAAGAAGATAGCTGCCTTATATACCGATCCCCGATGCAAATTCCTGGTCCCTTAAAAAGGCATATTTATTGCCCCATTTCGTTTAAATTTGGTAATGTGACCTGTGTTAATCCCTTCGCATCCTTGCTGAGTATGGTTCAGATAGAAGAAGAAAGCTGCCTTATGTACCGATCCCCGATTCAAGTTCCTGGACCCTTAAAAATGCATATTTATTCCCCCATTTCGTTTAAATTTGGTAATGTGACCTGTGTTAATCCCTTCGCATCCTTGCTGAGTATGGTTCAGATAGGAAAATATTTGGGTATAGCTGCTATAACCACCGATCTCGCGATTTAAGGTCCCTTTCACCCAAAAATGTCATATTTGCTACCCATTTATATAACATCCCTTTCCCAACTTCTCGAATATGGTGGTGATCGGATCATATTTCGATATAACTGCCGATCTTCCGATTTACAACCTTGAATCCCGTTTAAACCCATTTATTACCCTATTTCGCTGATTTTCGGAACAGTTACCTGCATTAGATCCTTGACTTGACATAGATCAGAATATATTTTGATATAGCTGCTACGGGTTCATAAATGGGGCATTTTTATCGGATTTTGTTCAAATGTGGTTAATATAAAGGGTGATTTTTTAAGAGGCTAAGTTTTTCAAAAAAAAAAAACGCATAAAATTCAGAAAAATCAATCAAATCTTTATATGAATCGATAGTAAGGTCCATATAATTTAATGTTTGAAGATTATTTTGTGCAAATTTTTACCGTGACTGAGCTCTCAAATGGTCCATCCGCTTAGTCAGATTTTGGCATACTCTTTCCAACTTTTCGGCCGGTATCTCAAGAATAAATGCTTTAATGTTGTCTTCCAATGCGTCAATTAAAGCGGACATGTCTGTATAGACATGAGCTTTAACATAGCCCCACAAAAAATAGTCTAAAGGCGTTAAATCGCACGGTCTAGGTGACCAATTGATCTGTCCCGAACGTGAAATAAAATGTTCACCGAACTCGCCTCTAAATAAGTCCATTGTTACGCGTTCTGTGTGGCATGTGGCACCGTCTTGTTGAAATCACATGTCATGCAAGTCAAGCTCTCGCATTTTGGCGAAAAAGGTTGAATATCATCTCCCAGTAGCGCTCACCATTCACAGTTACGTTACAATTCGCATTATCTTTTAAGAAGTACGGTCCAATGATGCCACCAGCCCATAAACCGCATTAAACTGTGACTTTTACTGGATGCATTGGAAGCTCGTGCAATGCTTCTGGCTGATCTTCACTTTAAAATCGACAATTCTGCTTATTAACGTAACTTTAAAGCCAAAAATGGGTTTCATCGTTAAAATGGAACAAGCGCGCGATGAACTTTTTTTAACGCAAAACGAATAATTTAACGCATGAATAATATAATTCAATAATTTGCAAGCGTTGTTCATTTGTAAGACGATTGATTTATGGTTCAATTATAGACCAAACTGAAGATGTTTGACAGTGAAACAAAACACAAAACGTGCGTTAGGTTATTAAACCAGTGTTGCCACCACTTTATCTGAGGTGGTGAGTATCCAAAAATCGGCCAGGCCGATTTTTATGCCTTTTTTTACAAGTAGAAATATGTTTTAAATTTACTGATTTAAAATACAACACTTGTTTGTATTTATAAATTTTTATTAAAACCTTTTTAAATTTTATTATTTTCTAAGAAAATAGAACCAAGTCTTTATGATATCACAGTTATTCTCTATCCATTTACAATAAATGTACATCACTATGTGAATTCAGCGATATTCATTTGGTTGTATAAACTCTATATTGGCAGCAACTTGTTTGGCTGCTCTCAAATTCAGTTGGGGCTAAAAGCAAAAAAGAAAAATTAAAACAAGAAATGTTATATGTTGATGAAAAAGTATTACCTTTCATCACATTTTTGAGAGGGGCTTTATAGTAAAATTAAGCTTTCGACAAACATGGCTGCTTTTAATTCACGTCCATCATTCAATCCTTTGAAAGCTATACACGGCATTAGTGATGGTATACAATTGCTATGGTTACAGTGAACATTCCTGGAGAACATGACACCAATGCGACAGCCATTGGCCATACAAAATCTACAATGATAAAAATAAGAAAAATTCAACATGAGTATGATTTTACCTAGGTGGGTGAATGGAATAAATTTTAAGTTATATAAGTAGCATCAGTTGTATTAGCCATCAAAATGGAAAAAAGTATACCCAGCAAAATAATTTGGAAGTTATTCTAAATGAACAGTATTTTATGTACTCCTAAAGTCACAAAGTTTGTTCTTTTCCTGCAGCTGTGGAAGTAATGTAGAATAACATTGACTATGCTTTGCTTAATCCCTATTTTTAAATATTATTTGGGGGAATTATGGATGAAATGCATATTTAATAGCTTCAAAGTGACATATCCTTGCTTGAGCCTTGTACGTCATTTTTGACTATTTGAGTTAGGTGCTTTAGTAGAGGTTCCGTCATACTCTTGCAGAATGTTTGGTCGATTTTCCACTTGAAGCTGCCATGTAATTTTTATACCCTCCACCATAGGATGGAGGTATACTAATTTCGTCATTCTGTTTGTAACACCTGGAAATATGCGTCTGAGACCCAATAAAATATATATTCTTGATCGTCATGTCATTTTAAGTCGATGTAGCCATGTCCGTCAGTTTGTCCGTCCGTCTGTCCGTCCGCCGTCCGTCGGTCCGTCCGCCGTCCGTCGGTCCGTCCGCCGTCCGTCTGTCCGTCCATCCATCCGTACGTCTGTCTGTCGAAAGAACGCAAACTTTCCAAGGAGTAAAGCTAGCCGCTTGAAATTTTGCACAAATACTTTTTATTAGTGTAGGTCGGTTGGGATTGTAAATGGGCCAAATCGGTCCATGTTTTCATATAGCTACCATATAAACCGATCTTGGGTTTTGACTTCTTGAGCCTCTAGAGGGCGCAATTCTCGCCCGATTTGACTGAAATTTTGCACGTGGTGTTTTGGTGTCAATTCCAAAAACTGCGGCAAGTATGGTTCAAATCGTTCCATGTTTTGATATAGCTGCCATATAAACCGATCTTGGGTCTTGAATTCTTGAGCTTCTAGAGGATGCAATTCTCGTCCCATTTGACTGAAATGTTGCACGTAGTGTTTTGGTGTCACTTCCTACAACTGTGTTAAGTATAACTCAAATTGGTTCATAATCTGGTATAGCTGTCATATAAACCGATCTTGGATCTTGAATTTTGAGCCAGTAGAGCGCGTTATTCTCATCCGATTTGGCTGATATTTTGCATGAGGTATTTTGTTATGACTTCCAATAACTGTGCTAAGTATGGCGCAAATCAGTACATAACCTGATGTAGCTGCCATATAAACCGATCTGGGATCTTGACTTCTTGAGCCTCTAGAGAGCGTAATTCTCATCCGATTTGGCAGAAATTTTGTTTTGGTATCACTTCCAACAACAGCGTTAAGTATGATTTAAATCGGTTGATAATCTGGTATAGCTGTCATATAAACCGATCTTGGATCTTGACTTCTTGAACCAATAGAGCGCGCAATTCTCATTCGTTTTGGCTGTCATTTTGCATGAGGTGTTTTCTTATTACTTCCAATAACTTTACTAAGTATGGCGCAAATCGGTACATAACCTCATATAGGTGTCGTATAAACCGATCTTGGATCTTGACTTCTTGATCCTCTAGAGGGCGCAATTCTCATCCGATTAGGCTGAAATTTTGTACAACGGCTTCTCTCATGACCTTTAACAGACGTGTCTAATATGGTCTGAATCGATCAATAGCTTGATACAGTTCCCTTATAAACCAATCTCCTGATTTTGCTTCTTGAGCACCTACAAGGCGCAATTCTTATCCGAATGAATTGAAATATTACACAATGACTTCTATAATGTTCAGCATTCATTTATGGTCCGAATCGGACTATAACTTGATATAGCTCCAATAGCATAACAGTTCTTATTCAACATTCTTTGTTTGCCTAAAAAGAGATACTGCGCATAGAACTCGACAAATGCGATCCATGGTGGAGGGTATATAGGATTCGGCCCGGCCGGACTTAACTCGTACTTGTTTTCTATGTCAATTTTGTATTTTTATACCCACCAACATTGGATGGGGGTATACTAATCTAGGCATTTCGAAATATTCGTCTAAGACCCCATAAAGTATATATATTCTTGATCGTCTCGATGAGTCTATCTAGCCATATCCGTCCTTCCGTCTGTCGAAATCACGATAGAGGTCGAACGCATAAAGCTACCAGCTTTAAATTTTGCACAGATACTTTGTATTGATGTGGGTCATTGGGAATTTCAAATAGGCCATATCGGTTCAGAATTAGATATAGCTCCTATATAAACCGATCACCCGATTTGACTTCTTGAGCCTTTGGAAGCCGCAATTTTTTTCTGATATGGCTGAAATTTTCCATGTAGTGTTCTGTTATGACTTCCAACAACATTGGTAAGTAGGATAGGAATAGGTCTATAACCTGATATAGCTCCCATATAAACCGACCTCCCGATTTCACTTCTTGAGCCCCTCGAATCGGTTTATAACCTGATATAGCTCTCATATAAACCGACTTTCCGATTTGACCCTGAAAGCAGTAATTTTCGTACGATTTCCAATATCTCCGCCAAATACGGTCCAAATCTGTTTATAACTTGAAATAGCTCCCATGTAAGCCGGTCTTTCGATCATCCTTGTTCGTTTCTTAGAAGCGCTCATTTTTGTTGGTTGGTTTGACAGAAGTTCGGTATGCCCTTAAACTAAATTTATTTTATATAAATTTTTAGCAGAATCCATGGTGGTGGGTTCCCAAAATTCGGCCGGGCCGTACTAGTTTCCAATATCTTTTTATACCCTACACCATTACTGTGGTACAGGGTATTATACAATAACATAGTGCATTTGTTTGTAACACCCAGAAGGAAGACCCATAGATAAGTATACCGATCGTCTCAGAATCACGTTCTGATTCGATTTAGCATTGTCCGTCTGTCCTTCTGTCCATGTTAATTTGTGTATAAACTACAGGTCGCTGATTTCACCCGATCGTCTTCAAATTTGATACCTGCAGGTTTTTCGGCCTAGAGACGAATTTTACTGAAATTGGAAAAAAATCGGTTCAGATTTAGATATAGCTCCCATATATATGTTCGCCCTATTTGCAGTAATAATGGAATAAAATGGTCATTAGTTAACTGATTCTTTTGAAATTTGGCAGGAAAGATTTTCTTATGGCTATCGACATTACTGGTGAATTTGATAGAAATCGGTTCAGATTTTGATATAGCTCGCATTTATATATATTGCACGATTTTCACTCCAAGAGCCACTGCAAGCGCATTTATTGACCAATCTTCCCAAAACTTTGTACTACGGTTTCCTTGACGACTTCCACAATATCTAAGAAGTTTGCTCGAAATCGGTTCAGATTTAGATATAGCTCCCACATATATGTTCGTACGATTTTGAGAAATATTGCAATAAAGTGATCATTTGTTAACCGATTCTCTAGAAATTAGGCAGGAAAAATTTTCTTATGGCTCTCGACATTACTGGTGAATTTCAAAGAAATCGGTTCAGATTGAGATATAGCTCTCATGTATATATACCGCCCAATTTTCACTCCTAGAGCCACTACAAGCGCATTTATTGACTAATCTTCCCAAAACTTTGCACAACGTTTCCTCGACGACTTCTACAATATCTAACAAGTTTTCTCGAAATCGGTTCAGATTTAGATTAAGCTTCCACATATATGCTCTTCAGATTTGGACTTATATTTCAATAAAGTGCTCATTTGATAACCGATTCTCTCAAAATTTGGCAGGAAAGTTTTTCCCAAGTCTGTTAATATTACTGGTGAATTTCATAGAAATCGGTTCAGATTTATATATAGCTGACATATATGTATTTCACCCGATTTTCACTTCTTTGGTCACTGCAAGTGCATAATTGACCAATATTGCCAAAATTGTGCACAACTTTCTCCTCGATGCCTTACACAATATCTAAAAAGTTTGGTCCAAATCGGTTCAGATTTAGATGTAGCTCCCACATATATGTTCGTCAGATTTTTGCTAATAATGGTGTCATTTGTCAACCATATTTATTGCAGTTTGAACATATTTGCTCGTTTGGATATGAGTTATGCAATGTTGAAGCAATACTCCAAAGTTTTCAAGAAAACGGAAAAGAGGATTGCTTCGTCCACCACCATTACAGAAAGAGATTTTCTTTGCGAATCCAACGATGTCCTCAGAATTTTGAAATTCGCAAAACAAAAGATGTTACAGCAATTTCAAACTCACCTTGATTTTTTTTAATTTTGTCGGATATTAACTATCCGATTTAGAGCTTGTTTTTTGAAGAAAAAACATGGGAGTTGCACTAATCCCAATTTTTTGCCATAATCTTTAATACTGTATACTCATCTCGAAAAATTTTTTCGCATCAAAAATTTAAAAATTTTCATAAGGGGTTAGCCTTTGCTAAAAAAATGCAAAAAAAATAAAATGTGAATTTTTAAGTAATTCTGTTTATTGTACGAATCTTCTTTGAATTTCAAACTGCGGAATGCTAGAAAATTTTCGAGATTCGAAAAAATAAAGGAGTTACAGAGTTTTTGTTCTTGAAGACCACCTTAAAGTTTTACGCCCAAAAAATTGGTTTTAGCGATGTTTTTACAGAAAACTTTACAGCATTGCTTCACCTAGCACCACTGCGAAAAGCGATTTTCCTCACTTATCCAATGGCGTCGGAAATATTCTAAAGTTTACAAAACTAAGAAAGTTACAGCAATTGCAAACTCACATTGTTTTTTTTTTTTTTTTTTGATTTGTTATACCCTACATCACTACTGTGGTACAAGATATTATAACTTAGTGTATTTGTTTGTAACACCCAGAAGGAAGAGAGATACCCCCATTAATAAGAATACCGATCGACTCAGAATCACTTTCTGATTCGATTTAGCTATGTCCGTCGGTCTGTCTGTCCATGTTAATTTGTGTACAAACTACAGGTGAGAGTTTTCATCAGATCGTCCTCTAATTTGGTACAGGCATGTGTTTCGGCCTAGAGACGAAGCCTTTTCAAATCGGAAAAAATCGATTCAGATTAAAATATAGCTCTTATATATATGATCGTCCGATTTGCAATAATAATGCAACAAAATGGTCATTTTTTAACCGATTGTCTCGAATTTTAGCAGGGAGGATTTTCTCTTGGCTCTCGACATTAGTGGTGAATTACATGGAAAGCGGTTCAGATTTCGATATAGTTCATGTCGGATGTTAACTTCTAAGAGTCACAGCAAGCGCATTTATTGACCATTCTTGCCAAAATTTTGCACAACACTTTCCTCGACGACTACCACAATATCTGAGAAGTTTGGTCGAAATCTGTTCAGATTTAGATATAGCTCTTTTTAACATATTTACTCGAAATTTGATACGAATTGTTTAATAACCCATCTGAAAACATCCGCCGAAGTCCATCAAATTTGGTTCGGAATTGGATATAGCTCCCACATTGTACTTATAGGTTAGGTGTAGGGTATTATACAGTCGGTACCGCCCGACTTTTACTCTCCCTTATTGGTTTAAATCCCATTTCGTAAACCAATGTAAAAACAACACTGAAAATATTGAACCTAAACGAAAATAAAAGAAGGGAAAAAAATTTTAGAAAAAATTTAATTTTTCGCCGACAGGTTCATGTTAAAATCACAACATTTGATGCAGTATTGAAGTGTATCCAGATCCCCAAAAACTAAAATTTTTCAACATCTTTGGAAGCAAAAATTTTGCTGGGATATATATTGTATGCTTTGGCTAAGATTGCAGTGTACACTTCCGTTGTTTATGTAGAGAATTTTTGTGTGGAAAAAGATATCCTTTTTTCATCCATTAAAAAGTTGAAAACATTTTAAAGGTTGTGTATGGAAGTTTGCATCAAAGTGTAAATCCTCTCCATGGGAGATTCGATGATCAATAAAACATAAATATGAAGGTAGCACAAAATGTTTCAGGCGTTTTAATGTTTGCTAGTTAGTGGACATTGGCGCTGCAAATATTGCTGCAGGAAAAATGTTTTTAAGCAACTGCTTTTAATGGTCCGGTAACAAAATCTGTTTGTTTTTACAAATAGCACTGAATGACAGCGAAGCACACAACTTTGTAGCTGTATAAGCTTTTATACCCTCCACTGAACGTTCGTCAAGGTTAGAGTAACATTCTCTTTGCTTTTCGGAATCAGACTATTCTAGTGAATTGTGATATCACAGTAGCGATACAGCAGTCCTCCGCTGGAAATCGAACCCATGACCACCGCACCGGGGCGACCGGTTTGTGATAAATCCAAATATTTATTCCCGACGTCCCTTTGATGAATATATATTCCTGAAACTCGTTAAATTCTAAGACGATTTGAACAAGCATTAAGTTCGCCCAGTCCGAATCTTATATACCCTCCACCATGGATCATAGTAAAAAGTTCTTTAAATTACTTTTTGAAATATATAAGAGCTATATCGTGTTATAGACCGATATGTACTGTACTGGTCGTAGAAAAATATCGCCTTCAAAATTTTAACAAATCGAGTATTCATTGCGTCCTCCACAGGCTCAGAAAGTCAAATTGGGAGATCGGTTTATATGGCAGCTGTAAAAGATATGGACTGATTTAGACCATACTTGTACAGTTATTGGAAGACATAACAAAACGCAACGTGCAAAATTTCAGCCAAATTGGTTTAGAATTGCGCTTATATTGCAACTATACCAAAATATGGCAATTTACAATTCTAACTGACCTAAAACTTCTCACATATCAATGAATCCTGCCCGATTCAAGTTTAAGCTCAATGATAACGACCCGTCTTTTTATAGCGGAAGGGGCCTCCGAACGACGTGCCACAGTGCGACACCTCTTTGTGGAATAGTTTTTACATGTCTGCCATACCAAATGGTACAGTACCTCCCAGCAGCAGCAGGAAATAAACACCGCTGAAAGTTTTCTTGATGTTTTCGCCAGGATTCGAACCCAGGCGTTCAGCGTCGTAGGAAGAAATGCTAATCTCTGCACTATGGTGGCCTCCGGCGCCTAGCTTTACTCCTTGGAAATATTGGGTTGCCCAAAAAGTAATTGCGGATTTTTCATATAGTCGGCATTGACAAATTTTTTCACAGCTTGTGACTCTGTAATTGCATTCTTTCTTCTGTCAGTTATCAGCTGTTACTTTTAGCTTGCTTTAGAAAAAAAGTGTAAATAAGTATATTTGATTAAAGTTCATTCTAAGTTTTGCTAAAAATGCATTTACTTTCTTTTAAAAAATCCGCAATTACTTTTTGGGCAACCCAATATAACGTGCTGTCGACAAAAAGACGGACAGACAGTTGATAGGAGAAGGCTAGAATGAAGGTATACTAATACTAAGTCATTCCGTTTGTAACACCTCGAAGTAATGATCTTAGACGCTATAATCTGAGTCGATTTAGCCATGTTCGTCCGTCTGTCCATCCGACTGTGAAAATCACGATATCGGTTAAACATATCCGCTCGAAATTTTCCACAGATTCTTCTAATTGCTGTAGGTCGTTGGGGATAGCAAATGGCCCATATCGGTTGAGAGTAAGATATAACTCCCCTATAAACCGGTCTTCCAATTTGACTTGAACCCCTGAAAGCTGCAGTTTTTATCCGATTTGCACAAAGTGTTCTGTTACGACTATAACTCGATATAGCTCCCATATACACAGATCTTCCGATTTGACAACTTGATCTCATGGAAGCCGCAGTTTTTGTGCGATTTAGCTAAAATTGTGCACGTAGTGTTCTGTTATGGCTTCTAAACACTGGCCCAAGTACGGTCTAAATCGGTCTATAACCTGATATAGCTTTCATATAAACCGATCTCCCGATTTGACATGTTGAGCTTTAATAAGTCGCAATTGTTGTCCGATTTTGCTGGAATTTTTCAAGTATTTTTCTGTCACGACTCC
This sequence comes from Stomoxys calcitrans, assembly GCF_963082655.1. Taxonomy (NCBI): domain Eukaryota; kingdom Metazoa; phylum Arthropoda; class Insecta; order Diptera; family Muscidae; genus Stomoxys; species Stomoxys calcitrans. The sequence continues at coordinate 130,463,143 of NC_081555.1, forward strand.
CAACAATCGTGTTTTTAACCTGATACAGCTCCCATATAAGCCAATCTAGCGATTTGACTTTTTGTACCCCTATAAGCAGCAATTTTTATCCGATAGCGCTAAAATTGTGCACGGAGGGTTTTTTCATGACTTCCAAACGCTGTGCGAAGTTCGGTCCGAATCAGTATTTAACCTGATGCGAGGGTTGCCTTTTATATTTCGGGATTTGACAACCCTTGTGTTGCAATCTGCCAACTGACAGCTCTATCGTAGTTTGACAATTTTGAGGTTTTACGTACTCAGAACGTTTTGACATACGAGCGCTATTTGTTTTGTTTACAGTAACTTAAAAGATTCATCTCGCCTAAAAAAATGGAATAAAATCGTAAACATTTTCGTGTGATTATTTTTTAGAACTTTCAACGTGGATTAACTCAAAAAAAGTGCATCGATGAACTTAATTCAATTTTTGGCAATGAAGTTCCATCAAGGGCCAGATTTTATCGATAGTATGGTGAATTCAACCAAGGTCGCAGTTCAATCCAAGACGAATTTCGTGAAGGTCGTCCAAAATCAGTTGTTCCAAAAACCATTGATGCTGTGCGCCAACTGATATTGCAAGATCGTCATGTGACTGATCGTGAGATGGAGACAACCATAGTCATTAGTGGGACCAGCATACATTCAATATTGCATGAACATTTGACCTTCAAAAAAATTTGTTCGCGTTGCATCCCACACAATTTGTCAATAGCTCAATAAAAAGGCTCGTGTCGATTGGTCGAAAGAAATGCTCCAAAAAGACGAAACAACTGCATTTGTAAGGACTCAAAACATCGATTTGATGAGTCATCCGCGGTATAGTCCTGACTTGGCACCGAGTGACTTATTTTTATTTCCGTACGTAAAAAATAAAATGAGAGGTCAACGTTTTTCGAAACCTGAAGAAGCGGTTGATGCATTGAGAATGCATGTTTTGGAGATACCTCAATCAGAGTGGCAAAAGTGCTTCGACAATTGGTTCTAACGCATGCAAAAGTGTACAGATCTTAATGGGGAATATTTTGAAAAACAATAAAGCGATTTTCGATGATTAATATTTGTTTTTGTGTTCTCTCATCCCAAAATATAAAAGCCAACCCTCGTACTTGTTACTTATTTACAAGGTCAAATGATGTGCTACCAACGGAAGGATGGAATGAAAATACCCCGTACTTCGATGGTATAAAGTGGTTCAACGAAATTATTATCAAAATCACCATATTCCTAAAATGAAAGGACAATGTGAAAGCTAAAGAATATTTGCATAAAAATCGCGAATTGAATTCCTTGAATTTTGATATAAAAGCTCAATGCCATGTGTTTTCTATTTTTCTCTTTCTTATTAATGGAATAGTATTATCTTATCTTATCTTATCTTAATCTTATTAATCAATAGTACTTTTATGGCGAACTGTGTTCATATGGCATGTACAACATAAGACTTTATAATGACGAGTTTTGAGTGTCCCTTAATACTCTTTTGTATAATCCTGAACACATTACCTGTTCTTCTATTATAAGTTGGGTTGGGGTAATAATTCCTTTATGCCTTCGCATCTCGTCTTAAGTGTCTGGTCTATAATCTTATTATTCGTTGATGTGGTTGTTGATATTGTGTGTAAGTAAATTTACTATAATTTGGACATATCCTTGTCTGTTTCGAACAAGTGAGGTTTGCTATATGCACACTAGAGTGTCCCAAAAAAGAAAACGATTTTTTTTTTTGAAACGCATACCCTCCATTTTTTTCCTTTTGATACCAATAAGCAAAATATGAAATATTATGGTGATCGGTAGACGATAACCCGTGCCGCCAAGACGTTCAAAGTTGAATGTAGTACTTTCTAAGGAATCCAGATGAGTATTTTAGGTTCTAACATGAAATTGGTAAACTAAGGCATTTTTTTATTAATCCACAACCTGTACCTTGCACCACTACTGTGGCTATGATAAAATATCTAGTTCCACCCAGAAATTCCTGCTGATTTGGTTTAGGCCATGTCTGTCCGTCCGCATATCCTCTCTGTAATGATAGTCAGCGTGCCGTTTTTTTGTAACTAAGCCACAAGAGCACCACACGATTGGGACATCTATAAGGCTGAGCTAAGAAAATATAAAGGCGAGCTTAGAATGGCTCAGAAAAAATGCTGCGTAGAATTCTGCAGCTCCGTGGAGGATACATCTGAGGCCTCTAGGCTAAGGAAGATTCTGTTCTTGAGACCTATTACGATGGGGTATATTCAGAAGTCAGAAAATGGGTGGACAATGTCTATTGAGGAAACACTAGAACTACTCTTTGATACATATTTCCAGGGAAATTATCCAACGGACAACGTGGCGCCAGAAGAAGTTGTCACTGGTATGCATTCATCAGACGTTATTGGGGAAATTGTGTCTAAGCCAAAAATCCTTTGGGCGATAAGAAGTTTCGATTCCTTTAAGTCGCCAGGCCATGATTATATATCGCCGGTTGAATTACAAGCTGTGTCTGATAGAGTGGTTCCTTGGCTTAGGGAGATGTACTCTGCTTGTATCAGCATGTCATATAGACCTGTGGGATGGAGGGACACGAAGGTAATCTTCATGCCGAAAGCAGGAAAACTTTACCACACGAAGGCGAAAGATTTTCGTCCTATTAGTCGGTCATCCTTCATACTGAAGACTCTTGAAAGGTTAATAGAAACATATGTTAGGGCAAAGATCCCTGGAGATCCCCAGTTTCGGCAGCAGCATGCGTATGCAAAATTTTTCCCATGAACATTCCACTAAGGAACTGGAGCAGGAGTTATATTGGGTTGCCCAAAAAGTAATTGCGGATTTTTCATATAGTCGGCGTTGACAAATTTTTACACAGCTTGTGACTCTGTAATTGCATTCTTTCTTCTGTCAGTTATCAGCTGTTACTTTTTATTAAAAATGCATTTACTTTCTTTTAAAAAATCCGCAACTACTTTTTGGGCAACCCAATAGTAAAGGCAAATCTAAAGCCCTTCACGACCTAGTCGACAACATAGAGGGTGCTCTCGATGTCAAGGAATACACAATGGTAGCATTTATTGACACTGAAGGTGCTTTCAATAATGTAGAAGCGACGTCAATCATGAAGGAGTTGGAGTTTCAAGGCATCAACTTTACCGTAAGAAATTTTATTAGTAACTTACTTAATAAAAGATGCTTGACGGCAGGCTTGGGATCTGTGGATGGGTCAGCAAAGGAACACCTCAAGGAGAAGAACTGTCTCCTCTACTTTGGAATACAGCCATTAACAATATATTATAGTCTCTGCAAGAAAAAGGTGTACAAGTGGTCGCTTATGCTGATGACGTGGTAATTGAAGTTAGGGGAAAGTTTCCCAGCACTCTAAGAGATATACTTTAGGAAGCTCTACGTGCAACAGCGAAGTTGGCTAACGAAAGAGGTCTAGGTATAAATCCGTGCAAGACAGAAGTAGTTCTCTCCAGCAGGAGATACAAGATACCTACAGGGGCACCAGTCTCCTTGGGAGAAGAGAATTTTCCATTTGTAGAAAACGCAAAATACCTGGGAGTTTTGCTGGACAGGAAATTGAACTTCATATCCATCATTTTGGAGAGGGCAAGAAAGGCCACACTTGCCCTATACACCTGCAAGAGATTCATTGGCAACAGTCTGGGGTTTAGACCGCGTGTCATGCATTGGGTATATACTGCAGTTGTCAGACCTATAATGCTATATGGTGTTGTGGTCTGGTGGACGGCGCTTCAAAAATCCACCTACTGCTCTATACTTGACCGGATCCATAGGAAGGCTTGTTTGTGCATCGCAGCCGCATTGAAGACGACACCATCTGATGCACTGAATTTAATGCTACATCTTATGCCTCTGGACATTGTGGCTAGACAAATTGCAGCGACTACTGCAGATAGGTTAGGGGAGCATTCTCATAGGTCATGTGGCGGCTATGGATACTGTGTTATCTTTGAAACAATATCCAATGTTCCAGGGAGTGTACCTGAGCTGCTTTTTGGTTCTATCGGTTGTATCAGGAATAGTGGTACAATACTAGTCCTGAGAGAACCGATTGAAACTACGATATCCCTGGTAATAGAAGTTACATAGACTTCTATACGGAAGGTTCCAAACTAGACGACGAGGTGTGCTGTGGAGCTGTACTCTGAAGATCTAGAACTGGTTATGTCGAAAGGTTATCCGACCACTGCAGTGTGTATCAAGCGGAGATCCTTCCAATTAAGTGGTGAAATGGCTAAGATATAATGTCAAGACGACGATTAGCATAAATATATTCTCGGGCAGCCAGGCAGCCATTAAATCCCTAGAGAACGTATTTCTAAACACAAAAACCGCCCTCGACTGTCGTTGATCTCTCAACGAGATGACTGAACAGTTCAAAATTCACCTGTTCTGTGTGCCGGGCCACACAAATTTGCAAATATGCCCCTGAACATTCCATTAAGGAACAGGGGCAAACTTCTCACATATCAATGAGTGCCGTCCGATTTAAGTTTAAGCTCAATGAAAAGGGGCCTTTTTTATAGTCGGGTCCGAACGGCGTGCCGCTGTGCACTACCTCTTTGTGGGGAAGTTTTTACATGGCTTCCATACCAAATGGTACAGTACCTTCGAAGTGACGCAAGCATTAGGAGGGGATAACCATCGCTGAAAATGTTCATGATGATCTCGTCAGGATTGAAACCAAGGCGTTCATCGTCATAGGCGGACATGCTGACCTCTGCGCTACGGTGGCTTCCTTGCGGGACTAGGAAAAACCTTACACATTCAAGGGAAACTGGAATCTGTGGGTATGCCTCTAGCGATATGTAAGCTAAGTTCCGGGACCAGGCCCGAAGGACAACGAACGATAGATGGTCACAAAGGGGAGGCTGTGAGCATTCCAAAACTACGTGACAGATTCTAGACTTGAAGAAGTCCACCGCTTTGCTGTCACTGGCTAGAACAGACGTCTCAGTCTTTGTGCCCGTCATGATGGATCACGGTCTAATCGGAAAACATGCTGAAGTTTGCCAGCAACGACTTTTGCAGATGCTGTGAGGACATAGAAGAAGAAGAAGAGACTATAGAACAACTTTTGTCTGTATGTCCCGCACTAGCAGTCAGAAGGAGTTCCACTTTAGGTTCTCATTTCTTTGAGAACCTCCCAGATTTACCTGAACATTTGCAAGTTATTGGGCTTTTTAAAGCGATCTGAATGGTTCAACGGTAGGAACTAGAAGGTATCTTCCTTTTTCTGTTCCTGTGGTATGACAATGGACGAAAACGTCTAAGTGAGTCTGATGACAGACTGATACTTAAAAACGACAGACGGACTATCGACAAGGAAAGGAAGCATGCGGACAGGTGGATATGCCCAAACTGAATCAGCGGGAATTTCGGAGTCCAACTACACATTTTCTCACAGCCCTAGTAGTGGTGTAGGGTACTGTTTGTGGTTTTGTAATAAATTCCATATAAATGTATACTTGGTTTACCAAGTTCATGCTAGGACCTAAAATACTCCTTTGAAAAGACTTCATTCAACTTTGTACGTCGTGCGGCATGGGTAAGCATTAACCGATTGCCACAATATTTCGCATTTTGCTTATTGGGATCAATAGGAAAAAAATGGAGGGTATGCGTTTTTCGATGTGCAAAAAATTTTCTCCTCAAAAGCATGGGACGGTCTAATGTCCACTATCTGAACATCTGGTATTCAACAACACTTAGACCCACATGCACACATTCAAAAGATACACAGGCCAGTTACACACTCATAGTGTATAATGCAATGCTAAATGGGTTAACCTCTACTAATATTCACCAAGTGATATAAAAGGACAAGGACACAATACATTTAGAATTACATGCTCACTTTTATGTTTATTATTCTAAATGTGCCATATATGTATAGGAATACAAATACATACACTGAAAAAAATTTGTTTGTTTGTTTGTTCCGTATAGACTCAAAAACGGCTGAACCGATTACCTTGAAATTTTCACAGATTGCGTAGGTTGGTCTGGAAGGAAACATAGGCTATATAATTTTTTGATATCGGGAGGGGGGCGGACCCTTCCCCTTACCCCAAAGGTACTACCCAAAAATAAAAGTGGACCGATCGGGACAATATGGGATTCAAATGAAAGGTATTCAAGAGTAGAGTACGAATTTTATAATAAAAGTTGGGTCCAAATACCTGGGGGGCTGCCCCAACCCCAAAACCCCTTAAAATAGGTTTATCTGACGATCATGACAATATGGGACTCAAATGAAAGGTATTCCGGAGTAGATTACAAATATGGTCAGTAAGTAGGAATAAGCTTTATAATTTATTGATATCGGAAAGGGGCGGTGGAGGCACCGTTACCCCAAAAACACCACCCAAAATCAAAAGTTGACCGATAAGGACAATATGGGTATCAAACGAGAAGTATGCGGGAGTCGATAACGAATCTGGCATACAAATTCATGTCGAAGTATAGGGGGTCACCCCACCCCCACAAAAACGCCAAAAATGAGCACATTAGTCAATCGCCGATATATGGGACTCGGTCTGTTTGTTCCGTATAGACTGAAAAACGGCAGAACCGATTTTCTCGAAATGTTCGCTTATTGTGTAGGTTGGTCTGGAAGGAAACATAGGGTATATTATTTTTCGCTTTCGGAAGGGGGACGTCCCCTCCCCCTTATGCCAAAAACACAACCCAAAATCAAAAGTGGACCGATGGGGATAATATAGGTATTAAATGAAAGGTATTGGAGAGTAGAATATGAGTATGATATTAAAATTTGAGTCTAAGTATCCATCGGGCTGCCCCAACCCCAAATAGACATATTGGACGTTCATGTCAATATGGGGTTCAAAGGAAAGGTATTTGGGAGTAGATTTCGAATCTGGTATACAAAATTAGATCGAAGTATCCATTAGGCCCATTATGACTATATGATACTTGGCTGATTTTTCTTAATATTTTCATAGATTGTGTACGTTTGTCTTGAAGGAAATATAGGCCATATCATTTTCAGATATCGGGTGGAGGCGGACCTTCTCCCTAACCCCAAAAACGCCACTCATATGCGAAAGTGGTCCGATGGGCACAATAAGGGTATCAAATGAAAGGTTTTGGAGACAAGAAAACTAATATGGAATTCAAATTTGAGTCCAAGTACCCCTCCCAACCCAAACTCTCCTCTAAACAGATATATTCGAAGTTCATGTCAATATGGGACTCAAAGTATTAGGCAGTAGATTACAAATATGGTATAAAACATTAGGTCCAAGTATTGGGAGATCGCCCACCCCCAAATGGCCATATTAGCCGACCATGGCTATATGGGACTCAAATGAAAGGTGTTTGGGAGAAGATTACGAATATGACATTAACATTTGTGTTCAAGTCTGGGTGGGGGTTTTCCCCATAAAGATACGTCAAATAGGTTATTTGACCCATTATGACAATATGGGACTCAAATGAAAGGTATTTGGGAGTAGAAAACGAATTTGATATCCCATTTTGGAGCCAAGTGTTTTGGGGTACGCCCTAAAGCACCCCTTAAACTGAACTTCATGTCCGTTGGAACGAATTTGATATCCATATTTGAGTCTAAATGTCTGAGGTGCCATCCCTCCCCTAATGAGAACATTACCCTAAGGAAGTACATTACCACCAAGAACCGAGAAGGGCCAAATTTTTACCCATCAATCAATGCTTTCCGATTCAAGTTTAAACTCAATGATAAGGAACCTTTTCTTATAGCCGAGTCCAAACGGCGTCCCACAGTGCGACACCTCTTTGGGGAAAATTTATTAAATGACCATGCATGGCATTGTACCTCGCAAGTGTCGGCAAACTTAAGAGGGGATAAACACCGCTTTGTCCGATGTTCTCGCCAGGATTCGAAAGCGTTCAGCATCATAGGCTACAATGGCACGTATTCGTTATCCGCATTCAGGGCGAGGTGTTCCCACCCTAAAAAGATATTAGAGAGTTTAAGAAGGTGCAGCGGAGCGGGCCCGGTTCGGCTAGTCTAAAATAAAAGTCAAAATATCTTTGGAAGTTAGGAAAGTTACCTCGTGACAAGAGAACAGTGAACCGTACCTAAAGACGCAAAATGGCTTTACAGATATAAGCGTCCTTAAATGTTTAATTTTTTTAGTTAAGATGCTAAGTTTAAAAAAAAGATTTTTTTAAAAAAATAATAATTGGACAGTAATCTATGAAGTAAAATAATAATCAGTAAACCTTCAAAATTTGAAACAGGCAGTCATGTCCGTTAGTAAATACTAAATTAAAGATACTATCTTTATTTTAAAGTTTTGGTATCTTGGCTCGATTTCATTGCTAAAATCCTACAAATAAGTAAAAATCTTAAATTTAGGAAAAACTTTTTTTTCAGTGTATATAGGAATTAATAGCAATTTAAGTGCATTGAGGTTGCAATTTCTCACATATACCAAAGCAACTTCCTCAAAGCCATAAGAATAATGCCTTTCTACGGATTTATTGTAGACATTTAAGAGTAAAATATCCGCAGCAATTCTTTGAGTACATGCACTTACAACCAGATGAGCACAAGAATTGACATCAATAGCAAAGCTATTAAAACGACTTCACACACATATCCATAACCCATCTATTGTGATGACATATTACAAAATAGATTAATTTTCTATTAGCCCTTTCACCATAGGAGGAGGCATTGTGTTACTGCACAATACGTTGATGAAAAGAGGCGATGTTTAACAGGAATGTGTTCTCTTGAAATCTTCTCGTTCCCTCTATCCATGTATTTTATTAAATGCTACACACAACCGACGCTTTAATGAACTGAATATGGGCTCGTAATTGTACAAAAGTAAATATAAGGTCTGTTCGCGTACTTTTCGAGTAAAAATTTGCAGAAGAGTAGGTTAGGTTGAAAAGAGGGTGCGAATATTAATCCGCGCCATGCCACTATGGACATACACCAAAGGCAGTAATCGGCTTGTTGTGCGCTCTAGATATTGAAAAGTAACATCAAAAAAGAAAATTTCAGTTAGGAATTCCGTGCTGCTTACAAAATTCCTAATTGTTTCCCATACCAAGCCAAAATTCGAGGAAGATTCTTAAAATAAACGGAATTACTTAAAAATTCACATTTAATTTTTTTTGAATTTTTTGGTAAAGGCTAACCCCTTATAAAAGTTTGAAATTTTTGATGCGAAAAAATTTTTCGCGTTGAGAAGGACAGACGGACGGAAGGACGGACGGAAGGACGGACGGAAGGACGGACGGAAGGACGGACGGAAGGACGGACGGAAGGACGGACGGAAGGACGGACGGAAGGACGGACGGAAGGACGGACGGAAGGACGGACGGAAAGAAGGACGGAAGGACGGACGGACGGAAGGACGGACGGACGGAAGGACGGACGGACGGACTCAAGGACGGAAGGACGGACGGACAGAAGTACGGACGGAAGGAAGGACGGAAGGAAATAAGGACAGAAGGACGGACGGACGGACGAAAGGACGGACGGAAGGACGGACGGAAGGACGGACGGAAGGACGGACGGAAGGACGGACGGAAGGACGGACGGAAGGACGGACGGACGGACGAACGGAAGGACAGACGGAGGGACGGACGGAATAATGGACGGACGGACGAAAGGACGGAAGGAAGGACGGACGAACGGAAGGACGGACGGAAGGACGGACGGAAAGACGGACGGAAGGACGGACGGAAGGACGGACTCAAGGACGGACGGAAGGACGGACTCAAGGACGGACGGAAGGAAGGACGGACGGAAGGACGGAAGGACGGAAGGAAGGACGGACGGAAGGACGGACGGAAGGACGGACGGAAGGACGGACGGAAGGACGGACGGACGGAAGGACGGACGGACGGAAGGACGGACGGACGGACGGACGGAAGGACGGACTCAAGGACGGACGGAAGGAAGGACGGACGGAAGGAAGGACGGACGGAAAGACGGAAGGACGGACGGAAGGACGGACGGAAGGACGGAAGGACGGAAGGACGGACGGAAGGACGGAAGGACGGAAGGACGGACGGAAGGACGGACGGAAGGACGGACGGAAGGACGGACGGAAGGACGGACGGAAGGACGGACGGAAGGACGGACTGAAGGACAGACGAAAGGACGGACGGACGGACGGACGGACGGAGGGACTGACGGAGGGACGGATGGAGGAACGGACGGAAGAAAGAAAAAACAAAAGAGTTGTTTAAATCTGAGTTTTTCGTCATAATCTTTAACACAGTATGCCCAACACAAAAATTTTTTCGCATCTAAAATTTCAAATTTTCATAAGGGGTTAGCCTTACCAAAAAAATGCGAAAAAAAAATTAAATGTGAATTTTTAAGTAATTCTGTTTATTTTAAGAATCTTCCTCGAATTTCGAACTGCGGAATGCTGGAAATTTTTCGAAATTCGAAAAAATGAAGGAGCTACAGCGTGTTTGGTCTTGAAGACGACCTTGAAATTTTGCGCTAAAAATTTAGGTTTTGCGTCCTTCCGTCCGTCCGTCCCTCCGTCTGTCCTTCCGTTTGTCCGTCCTTCCGTTTGTCCGTCCTTTCGTCCGTCCTTCCGTCCGTCCTTCCGTCCGTCCTTCCGTCCGTCCTTCCGTCCGTCCTCCCGTTCGTCCGTCCGTCCTTCCGTCCGTCCTTCCGTCCGTCCTTCCGTCCGTCCTTCCGTCCGTCCTTCCGTCCGTCCTTCCGTCCGTCCTTCCGTCCGTCCTTCCGTCCGTCCTTCCGTCCGTCCTTCCGTCCGTCCTTCCATCCTTCCGTCCGTCCTTCCGTCCGTCCTTCCGTCCGTCCTTCCGTCCGTCCTTCCGTCCGTCCTTCCGTCCGTCCTTCCGTCCGTCCTTCCGTCCGTCCTTCCGTCCGTCCTTCCGTCCGTCCTTCCGTCCGTCCTTCCGTCCTTCCGTCCGTCCTTCCGTCCGTCCTTCCATCCGTCCTTCCGTCCGTCCTTCCATCCTTCCGTCCGTCTTTCCGTCCGTCCTTCCGTCCGTCCTTCCGTCCTTCCGTCCGTCCTTCCGTCCGTCCTTCCGTTCTTCCGTCCGTCCTTCCGTCCGTTCTTCCGTCCGTCCTTCCGTCCGTCCTTCCGTCCGTCCTTCCGTCCGTCCTTCCGTCCGTCCTTCTGTCCGTCCTTCTGTCCGTCAGTTCTTCCGTCTTTCGCGTTCCATATGGCTCCCATTGTTATACCCACCACTGTAGGATAGGGGGTATATTCTTTTATTCATTCCGTTCGCAACACATCGAAACATCAATTTCCTACAAAGTATATATATTTCAGATCATCGTAAAATTCTAAAACGATTGAACGACGTCCGTGTGTCTGTCCGTCAGTCCGTCTATCCGTCTGTCCGTCCGTCTGTTGTAATCACTCTATTCAAAAACTTCAAAAATTTAGATATCAGCTGAAATTTGGCACAGAAGCGTATTTTTGATGCACGCTGGTTAAGTTCTTGAATGGGCCAAGTGGGACCGTATTTGGATATAGCTGCTATATATACCGATTTTCCGTTAAAGTGGCTAATGCCCATAAAAACTTTATTTTTCATCCGATTTTGCTGAAATTTTAGGCAAGGAATAGTTTTGGGTTTCCCGACCTCTCTGACCTAAATATGGTTCAGATCGGACTAAATTTAGATACAGCTGCCATATAGACCGATCTGCCGATTTAGGGTCTTAGGCCCATAAAACCCACATTTATTATCCGATTTTGATGAAATTTGGGACAGAGTGTTATTTTAAGCCTCTTGAAATCTGACCTAAATATGGATTAGATCATCCGTATTTAGATATATCTACCATATAGACCGGTCTGCCAATAAAGGGTCTGAAGCACATAAAAGCTTTATTTATTACCCAATTTCGATTAAATTTTAAACAGTGAGTTATTTTAAGCCTCCCGATATCTGACCTAACTATGGGTTAGATCGGTCTCTATTTAGATATAGCTGTCATATAGACCGATCTCCCGATAAAGGGTCTGAAGCCCTTAAAAGCTTTATTTATTACCCAATTTCGCTGAACAGCAACAACATTTGCAACAGTGGGCTATTTTAAGCCTCCCGATATCTGACCTAACTATGGTTCAGATCGGACTATATTTAGATATAGCTACCATATAGACCGATCTGCCGATTTAGGGTCTTAGGCCCATGAAACCCTCATTTATTACCCGATTTCGATGAAATTTGAAACAGTGGTTTATTTTAAGTCTCCCGATATCTGACCTAAATATGGTTCAGATTGTAAGCCTCCCGATATCTGACTTAAATATGATTCAGATCGGACTATATTTAGATATAGCTACCATATAGACCGACCTCCCGATAAAGGGACTGGAGCCCTTAAAAGCATTATTTTTTGAGTTTGGTGGGTTATTTTAAGTCTCCCCTTATCTGGCCTAACTATGGATTAGGTTGGTCTATATTTAGAAATAGCTGCCACACAGACCGATCTCCCGATAAAGGGTCTGAAGCCCATAAAAGCTTTTTTTATCCGATTTCTCTGAAATTTTAAATACAAAATTCAACAGTGACTTATATTTATAAGACCACTCAATGTCCGTGCCGTATTTGGGTGCATAAGTTATCCAATTTTCACCGGATTGTGACGAAAGGCGGTTTACATATATACCCGTTGTGGTGGGTATCCAAAGTTCGGCCCAACCGAACTTAATGCCTTTCTACTTGTTCTATATTTGGATATAGCTACCAAATAGACTGATATCCCTTTTAAAGGACATAGGCCCATAAAAAGTGCCCTAGGCCCATAAAAGGTGTATTTATCATCCGGTATCGCTGAAAATTGGCATAGCGACCTATGTTAGGTTTTTCGATAACCGTGCCATATATGATTCAGATCGGTCCATACTTGGATATAGCTGTCACATACGTCAATATTCTGTTTTATCAACATGAACAGTGAATTGTGTTAGTTGGACCACTCGTCGTCCGTGCCGAGTTTGGTCCAAATCATAACATATTTCGGTATGGCTGTTATAGGTTCATCAAATGCAAATTTTGCTCATGGACATTCTACTAAGGAATAGGGGCAAACTTCTCACATATCAATGAGTGCAGTCCGATCCAAGTTTAAGCTCAATGATAAGGAGCCACTTTTTTATAGCCGAGTCCGAACGGCGTGCCACAGTGCGACACCGCTTTTGGAGAGAAGTTTTACATGGCATAGTACCTCACAGGATGCGAACCCAGTCGTTCAGCGCCATAGGCGGATATGCTAACCTCTGAGCTACGGTGGCTATAGGTTCATTATTGATACATTTTTAACTGGATTATGACGAAACGTGGTTAACATCTATACCCGAGGTGGTGGGTATGCCTTTTTTATTGCCATTTTCCTTCTTATTTCCTCGATTATTATTGAATTTTTTTTGCTTCATACCACTTTTTTCTGCTTTTGTATATATGCAACAACTTTTTGTTTAGTTTCCGGTGATACGGATGATTACGACAATGATTGTTTGCCATATACCGTCATCTACAACTCCTGAATGGCTTTTGGCAATGCGGATGGATTTTTAATGGCTTTCTAATGGCAGTTGGCGTAGTTAGATGTTGCTTCGTTTGTGTGGTGCTCAAGGCATTGCCATACAGAAGACATGCAACATCGATGTGCAATCCATATGCATGCATATAGCACAGAATATGGTGTTCCTGGCAAAAAGCTAAAGGCACCAAAATAAATAAATAAAAAACTTTTAAATACTACTAAAATTATTATGGATATTTTAAGAGAGCGATGAAAGAGCGGGGGTGAAATATAAGTGTTTATTTTTATGAAGTTTTACAAGTTTAATGGCATTTGGCTTAGTTATTTACTATTTTTCTTTCTATGAAACTGTAAGGCGAAGTAGCAAAGTAAACATTAAATAAAAGCCGGTAATACCTAGATCAGCTTGTAAGGTGCAAAGCTTTCAAACATACCTGTTGCTTTGTTGCTTCGCTAGTACTCGTTTTATGGCTCAAAGTAATGGTTATGGTTATTGCAAAAAAGGAATATTCCCCTGGCATTAGATAATCAAAAAATATTTTTTTTGAAATGCATAAACAAATTTCGAAATATTATGACCACTACTTTACTTTAATTGGCTGTAGCAGAACATTTGTTCCACTAGCCGAACTCGAGCATCTCGGTCTCTGCGCTCTTTTTCCAATCTCCAACATCTAGTTTCGAAATGTTTTTCACCACTTCAACTTTCATTGGAGTTTTGATTGTTGTTGTAACCACATTTTCATGGGGAGGTGGCGATCCTCGTTCTATTTTCGGTTCTATTTAATACATCAATAGGTATGCAAAATTTAAATTTGACTATATTTCGATGGTGTAGGGTATTATATAGTCGTATCCGCCCGAATTTTGCCTTCCTTCACTGGTTTTTAATGTATTTAAAAAATGTCAAGGTTAATTTACCTTGACATTTTTGACATGAATAACAAACAAGTAAGAGCGTGACAAGTTCGGCGGGGCCTAATCCTTTATACCCTCCACCATTGTCGCATCTATGGATTTCTTTGCACAGTATCTGTTTTTAGGCAAACCAAGCATAATGAATAAGGATGGAGGAGCAGCTATATCAAGTTATAGTGCGATTCGGGGCTCAAGAAGCGAAATCGGGAGATTGGTTTATATGGGAGCTGTATCAAGCTATAGATCGATTCTGACCATATTACACACGTATATTGAAGGCCATGGCAGGAGCGGTTGTACAAAATTTCAGCTAAATCGAATGAGAATTGCTCTCTCTAGAGGCTCAAGAAGTCAAGACCCAAGATTGGTTTATATGGCAGCTATATCAGGTTATGGACCGATTAGGATCATACTTATCACATTTGTGGGAAGTGATATCAAAACGGCATGTGTAAAATTGCAGTCAAATCGGACGAGAATTGCGCCCTCTAGAAGCTCAAGAAGTCAAGACACAAAATCGGTTTATATGGCAGCTATAACTGGTTATGTACCGATTTGAACACATTGTGCAAAATTTCAGCTAAATCGAATGAGAATTGCTCTCTCTAGAGGCTCAAGAAGTCAAGACCCAAGATTGGTTTATATGGCAGCCATATAAGGTTATGGACCGATTAACACCATACATATCACATTTGTGGGAAGTGATATCAAAACACTATGTGCAAAATTTCAGTCAAATCGGACGAGAATTGCGCCCTCTAGGGGCTCAAGAAGTCAAGACACAAGATCGGTTTATATGGCAGCTATTTATATCAGGTTATGTACCGATTTGAACCATACTTAGCACAGTTGTTGGAAGTGATGTCAAAACATTATATGCAAAATTTAAGTCAAATCGGATGGGAATTGCGCCCTCTAGAGGCTCAAGAAGTCAAGATCCAAGATCGGTTTATATCGCAGCTATATCAGGTTATAGATCGATTTGAACCATACTTAGCACAGTTGTGGAAAGTGATATCGAAACAGTATGTGCGAAATTCAAATCGGACGAGAATTGCGCCCTCTAGAGGCTCAAGAAGTCAAGACCCAAGATCGGTTTGTATGGCATCTATATCAAAACATGGACCGATTTGGCCCATTTACAATCCCAACTGACCTACACTAATAAGAATTATTTGTGCAAAATTTCAAGCGGCTAGCTCTACTCCTTCGAAAGTTAGCGTGCTTTCGACAGACAGACGGACGGATGGACGGAAATATAGACGGACATGGCTAGTTCGACTTCAAATGTCACGGCGATCAAGAATATATATACTTTATGGGGTCTTAGACGCATATTTCGAGGTGTTACAAACAGAATGACGAAATTAGTATACCCTCATCCTATGGTGGAGGGTAAAAAAAATCGTTTACTTGTGCATGAAAATGCAACAATAATCTAATTTGGTATTTTACGAAATAGAAACAATGCATATCACCATATTGAAAACTTCTTGGTATACACATGCTTTAGCTAAAGCAGCCGCAACTTTTTTCCTCAAACTCAAAGTGCCTTGATGTATGTTTCTATGAATTCCCTATTAAGACAATATGTCTTAATTTATCTATGTATCGTTATTACATTTTTGCCCTACATAATGTCTAAACTTGTAATGGCATTAATATTTAAAAAAAAAATGTATTTATATTGAAATTACTTTGTTCCTTTGTCCCCAACAGAATGCATAGACACAGAGATGGGAAAAGAGCGCACGAGGGAAGTAGAACAAACAACGATAGCATAATCTTATTTATTTAAGTAGATTTCCTTAACAACATCATGCATCATCTAGTAAATATTTTTCCGTCGTTGTCTTACACAACATAGACAAGCTACAATGACAAGCAAGAAATGTCTGCATCCAAAGAAGAATTCTAAAAGAATCCTGAAGTATGGGAGGGCGAGAAGTATTGTAAATAAACACCCGTATCCCACCAAATGCTAGACAACATTAAACTGATACAAGCTGTAAAGTTCTGAAACATTTTTCACAAAGTAAAAAATAGAACATGCAATTTCATACTAAACATTTTATTTAAGATACTTCTCGCATTTTCAGGCTTTAAATTGTGTTGAAAAACGCCTTAATAAAATCCTTCAATAGACCATTTAGCACTTTTCACTGTTGT
The DNA here is from genome assembly GCF_963082655.1 of Stomoxys calcitrans. Taxonomy (NCBI): domain Eukaryota; kingdom Metazoa; phylum Arthropoda; class Insecta; order Diptera; family Muscidae; genus Stomoxys; species Stomoxys calcitrans. Next base: position 130,479,773 of record NC_081555.1, read on the forward strand.
GTGTATCAAGCGGAATACAATTAAAGAGATGGTAGAATGGTTAAAATATAAAGTCATAACGATAATTGGCATAAATATCTGCATGGCTGCATTTGTGAATTCAAAAACCCTCCCCCGGCACGGGATAGCTCTTAGCACCACACAAGCCGGAATATTGAGGTCCGATATGTGTGATGTTTATTGCTGTCACGAGTAGCTTAGCTGCGAGCTACCGGGCGCGTCCACAGGTTGCGGATAGTGGAATGCTCCATCCGGAGTAGCTGTAAGAGCAGTCGCGGACAATCAGCGGTATCGAGCGGAGAGCCTCAGTGAGAGGTCGGTTGGCACCGGCTCTTGCAGAAATACTGAGCGCCTACGATGCTCGATATGGCAAGGCGAGTTATTGGCGTCGTTAAATAACCAATGGCCAACCTGTTCCCGCTGCGATCGGTCCTTTGGACCGGAACGAACTTGCTCACCTACAGGAGCTGGACGAGGATCGCCATCTCTACATGAAAATGTGGTTACAACAACAACAAAAAACGTCGACTGTCACAGATCTCTGAACGAGATGGCTGAACTATTCAAAATTCCACTGCTCTGTGTGCCGGCTCACAGGAATATCCCAGAAAATTGTAGATCGGACGAGCTTGCAAGTCTAAGCCCTACCTTACACATTCCAGGGGAACTGGAATCTGTGGGCATGCCTCTAGCGACATGTAAGCTAAGTCTTCAGCATCCGGCCCGAAGGTCAACGAATGGTAGATGGTCACAAAGCGGGAATTGTGAACACTCTAAATAATATGGTCCAACCTAAACTTGAAGAGGTTCACCGCATTGCTGTCGTTGGAAGATACGTCTTAGTCATGTCTATCATTACAGGCCACTGTCAGATCAGAAACATTTTGAAACACTGAAGGTTGTAAGTAACGACTTCTGCAGAGGCTGTGAGGACGTCGAGGAAGAAGAACCTGCTGTATGGGTGTCCCGCAAAAATCCATGGTAGTGGGTTTCAAAGATTCGGCCCGGCCGAACTTTATATGTTTTTACTTGTCTTTAAATCATTTTCATAATGGCGATTGCGAAAAAAAATTTCTGAGTTCTTTTATTCCGCAAAGAATGTTTATAGGCATACCCCAAAGAATCACTCATTATTCATAACGCCGTTGCGTTTGTCCTTATAACGTAAATTTAACCTGACATCATTGGCTTTATGTGTTTCATGCTGATGTCGTTAGAGTTAGCGCTTCTATTTAGCTTTAAGCTCAAAAATGAATTATATATAGACGACACCCCGCTATAAACACACACTTACCAATGCTGTTATGCTCAGGATATATGGCTGTAGGATATTACGTTCACGATGAAGGAGAAGCATATTCTCATACACAATCACATGGAAACTCATGGAATCACATATGAAACTGTTGAAGTTTTTTGAAGTCTTCTTCAATGATTTCATAAACGTATGAACACAAGGTCATCCATACATGGTCGTTAAAGCCGTGATTCGGTGGTAGCGTTGGTAACAACTTTGTGCACATACACGTACATGATTATCGCTATGCGTTACATTAGAGCATCGGAGTGGAATGTGCCAAGGCCCACACGCTAAAAGCTTTAAAAAGTATGAAGTCAAGCTGATATTTTGTGCACATGTTTTTTTCTTCAAAGGCAGTTTAGGTTCGAAGATACGTTATATGGGACTGCATTATGGTATAACTACCATATCTATTGATCTCATACTATGTAGTGTCCAGTGCTCAATGGAAGAGTATGTTGTACCCCATTTCTTCTGAAATTGGAATATAGATTTATTTATAGCCGCAGTTTGATGCAGCGAATAGGGTGTAGATCAGGTTGAATACTGTTATAGGATTAAAGTCCTCGAAATTATAACAGACGCATGTTTCACCCGATTTAGCCAACATTTTTTCGACCACATTTCCAGAGATGGGTTTCTACCGGGTAAATATCGAACGCTTAGGTAAATAACCAATAAATACCTTTTTTCCGTATTTTTTTGGGTATTTATAATTTTGCAGATATCTTGGGTATATCAAAATTTTCCAAACAATTTTTCACGATCTCGTATATTTTGTATATAAACCTGACCTTCTGATCTCATAAAGTCGGATTTTAGTTATATATAGCCGCTACATAGACCGATCTCCAGACTTTAAGTCTTGAGGCAATAAATTAGTCATTTTTCATCCGATTTCTATGAAATTTGGCACAGTGAGTTCTGGTAGACCCCTACCCATGTGAAGCATGGTTCAGATCGGACTATATTTGGATATAGTTGCCCTATAGACCGACCGCCCGATCTCCCGATATAGGGTATTGAGGCCATAAAAGATCCATTTATTACCCGAATTCGATGAAGTTTGGCACAGTGTGTTCTGGTAAACCCCTACAAATTCCTTTCGCATGTGGTACATATATACCAATCTCCCGATATTGTGTAATGAGCCTATAAAAGGAGCATTTTTATACCCTCCACCATAGGATGGGGGGTATACTAATTTCATCATTCTGTTTGTAACTACTCGAAATTTTCGTCTGAGAACCCATAAAGTATATACAATCTTGGTCGTCGCGACATTTTATGTCGATCTAGCCATGTCCGTCCGTCTGTCTGTCGAAAGCACGCTAACTTCCGAAGGAGTGAAGCTAGCCGCTTGAAATTTTGCACAAATACTTTTTATTAGTGTAGGTCGGTTGGTATTGTAAATGGGCCATATCGGTCCATGTTTTGATATAGCTGCCATATAAACCGATCTTGGGTCTTGACTTTTTGAGCCTCTAGAGGGCGCAATTCTCATCCGATTTGACTGAAATTTTGCACATAGTGTTTTAGTATCACTCTGAAAACTGTGCTGAGTGTGGTTCAAATCGGTCCATAACCTGGTATAGCTGTCATATAAACCGATCTTGGGTCTTGACTTCTTATGCCTCTAGAGTGCGCAATTCTTATCCGATTAGAATGAAATTTTGCACCACGTATTTTGTTATAATATCCAACAACTGTGCCAAGTATGGTTCAAATCGGTTCATAACCTGATATAGCTGCCATATAAACCGATCTTGGGTCTTGACTTCTTGAGCCTCTAGAGAGCGCAATTATTATCCGATTGGTATGATACATACGACGATACAGCTCCCATATAAATCGATCTCTCTATTTTACTTCTTGAGCCCCCAAAGGGCGCAATTCTTATTCAAATTGGCTTACATTTTTCACAGGTCTCCAACATATAATTTAATTTTGGTCTAAACAGGACCTTATCTTGACAAATACGCTCCATGGTGGAGGGTATATAAGATTCGGCCCGGCCGAACTTAGCACGCTTTTACTTGTTCATCCTATAAATACCCAGCTTTTGGGTATAAATGGATAAATACCCGTGTATTTACCCAATTTACCTGGTAAATACCTTTTGGGTATTTACCCATAGCCCATAGATCTTTTTTGTATATTTTTGAATTTCATCATCAAAATGCGTGCTCTGTTAAGAAAGTTCATAGCGCGCTTCTTCCATTCTACGACGAAGTCCATTTTTATCACAATGGGAACGTAGGTTAGATTAGGTTGGGTTGAAAAGAGGGTGCATATAAAGGGTGATTTTTTTGAGGTTAGGATTTTCATGCATTAGTATTTGACAGATCACGTGGGATTTCAGACATGGTGTCAAAGAGAAAGATGCTCAGTATGCTTAGACATTTCATCATGAATAGACTTACTAACAAGCAACGCTTGCAAATCATTGAATTTTATTACCAAAATCAGTGTTCGGTTCGAAATGTGTTCATTCACCGTTCAGCGATGAGGCTCATTTCTGGTTGAATGGCTACGTAAATAAGCAAAATTGCCGCATTTGGAGTGAAGAGCAACCAGAAGCCGTTCAAGAACTGCCCATGCATCCCGAAAAATGCACTGTTTGGTGTGGTTTGTACGCTGGTGGAATCATTGGACCGTATTTTTTCAAAGATGCTGTTGGACGCAACGTTACGGTGAATGAACACATTTCGAACCGAACACTGATTTGGTAATAAAATTCAATGATTTGCAAGCGTTGCTCTTTAGTAAGTCTATTCATGATGAAATGTCAAAGCATACTGAGCATCTTTCTCTTTGACACCATGTCTGAAATCCCACGTGATCTGTCAAATACTAATGCATGAAAATCCTAACCTCAAAAAAATCACCCTTTATTAATATGCCCAATGCCACTATGGACATACACCTAAGCCAGTAATCGGCTTGTTGTGCCCTCTAAAAACTATAAAGTAACCTCTAACAAAAAAAAATTTAAGTGCTATTTAATTAATCCTTAATTGTTTTCAATACCACTCCCCTAAGTTGGCTCATGTCTGGTAAAGTGCCTCCACCCAAGTGCCGGTATCTGTTAGACGCTAAAGCCCGGCAATGACAAAGGAAATGCTCCAACGTCTCCTCATCTTCCCCGCATGCACTACAGATACTACAACTTGCCGCACCGATCTTACATAAGTGAGCTCGTAGTCCTATGTGTCCCGTTATGATACCAATAGCTATACTGACCTCCTTCTTGCTTCCTTTCAGCAATAACCTCGTTTTCTCACGCTCTGGATCCTCATTGGATTTTCGCCGTCCTACCGACCGTTTCGCTCTTCCACATTGTTACGAGCGCATTCGTTGCCCACTCCCTTAACACGGATTGCGGCAACCCGAAAGGCTTCGGGTTAACCAGTTTTATTGACAGCAGTCCTCTGGCCTACACCGCCAAATCGTCTGCCCTTTCATTTCCCCTTACTCCATTATGGTCCGGCACCCAAACGATGCTGATTTTGTCATTCTCAGAGAAGGCGTTAATCTCCTTTTAACGCTGCAAGACTGTTCGTGACCTTACCGTCCTGGTTGTTATTGCCCTTATGGCAATTTTACTGCCGGTAAAGATGTTCACACTCGACGTCCTCGCGTTAGCACCACTCTACTTCACGCATTCCGTGATCGTCCGGATCTCCGCCTGCAGGACCGTATTATGGTCAGGCAGTCTAAAACAGATCTCAGTCCCTGGGTTCTCAATGTGAACCTCCAGGCCCACTCTGTCCTCTAGCTTTGATCCATCCGTGTAACATGATCTTCCTTCAATCCAAGACTGTGCCGATGGCAGCAGTGCCTCGCACTCGACTTCAGGGTTCATCTCAGGAATTGTCAGCAGAATTGTCGATTTTGGAGAGAAGATTAGCCAGAAGCATTGCAAGAGCTACCAATGCATCAAGAAAAAGTCACAGTTTGGTTCGGTTTATGGGCTAGTGGCATCATTAGACTGTACTTCTTCAAAGATGGTGGTAATTGTAATGTAACTGTGAATGGTGAGCACTACCGTGAGATGATATCCAACTTTTTTTGCCCAAAATGGAAGAGCTTGACTTGCATGATAGGTGGTTTCAACAAGACGGCAATAGTGGAGTCTTTCGAAGAAAGTGGTTCTCTTCGAGATAGAAAATCAGCCCAAGAAAAATCCTGGTTGACCGAGGACTTTTCCAACATTGGGAAAGAGGTACGCAGACTTTACAACAGAGCAAATCGTAAAACGCGGAAGTTTACTTGGATGTGTACTACTCATGGCTTAAGCATAAGCGTAGAAAGGCCTCTGGGAGGACATTGACAACAATGTCAACAGGATAACGACTGCAATAGTGGAGTCTTTGGAAGAAAGTGATTCTCTTCGAGATGGGAAATCAGCCCAAGAAAAACCCTGGTTGACCGGGGAGATTTGCAACATTGGGAAAGAGGTCCGCAGACTTTACAACAGAGCACGTCGCCAAAACGCGGAAGTTTACTTGGGAGTTTACTTACTCATGACTCAAGCATAAGAGTAGAAAGGCCTCTGGGAGTTGGACTAAGTACTCCTCAGAAAAGGTTTAGCCCCCATCAGAATTTCACAAATTTCATTATGATTGACAAAATTTGCTAATTTAATTGTTATTCAAGGGTTTTAGCCCCCCATAAAGCTGGGCTGAGTTCCCTAATGGGCTCAAGGAATACAATAAAATTACTAAGGCGGCAGAACATTCCTCCTGGAAGATATTCTGCCAACAGGTCGTTAATGTCAATGACGCCACCAAGATGAAAAAGTTTCTCTCAAAACCCCATGTCCAACTGAAACGTTAATAGACGACATGGGAGTGAGAACAGAGACAATGGACAACGACAAGCTGCGGCTTTTGCTGAAAATACATCTTCCACAGCATACGACGGGAATCACGGAGACACCGGAATCTTGGAATAATGACGTTGATCGAAGGCTAATCATAACGGAATTTATGCAAGAGGAAGACGTGAGGAGGTTCAAACCATTTAAGTTACCGGGATCTGATGGAATATTTCCGGCGTTACTACAGGAGGAGGCCGAATATCTGGGGCCCCATCTGGCCACAATTTTTCCAGCGTGCCTAGGACTTGCATATACTCCGAAAGGCTGGCAGGAGGCAAGGGTGGTATTTATACCCAAGTCCAGCAAGGCAAGTTATGCGAAAGGCCTACAGACCTATAAGCCTTACGTCCTTTCTACACAAAATCATGGAATGTATTGTGGATACCATGATAACGAGTAGGACATCCATAAAACTGCTCAAATACAAACTGCATGCCTTTGACTAGGGAATGGCGGTGGAGACTGCCCTGCACGAGGTTGTGTATAGCATAGACGAGTCCTTTGATACCAAGACGTAGACATTGGCGGTATGTATTGGCACGATAGGCGTTCAACAATCTGGGGACCGACACACTGATCCAATCCTTATTCCACTACCGGTTGGACCGGGTTCCTAGAGACTGGATAAACCATATGCTAATCAGCAGGTGGACAAATTGTGAGTACCATGACATAAATATAAGGGAGAAAGTGGCATAAGATACGCCACAGGGGTGCATTTTATCGCCATTCCTGTGAGTGACCACAATAAATAATACATTACGGATGCTGACTGAGGAGGGATTTGAACCTGTCTGCTATGCAGACGATGTTATAATACTTCTTAGGGCTAAGGATCCCACTAAGCTTTGCAGAAGGGCCAAAAGGGTCTTGCAGGTGGCATACGACTAGGCTAGACCTAGGAGTCTCAATTCTAACTCAGAGCAAATTGAAATCTGTCTGTTCTCGAGAACGACGAAGGTGGGCCATGTTGACGCACCATGTTTCCTCAATAGAACGAATGGCCGAAAGGATCTTGCAGATGTCAAACGACTGTGCCAGACCTAGGGTCTCAAGGTTAATCCAGAGAAATTGAAATCGGCCTGTTCACGAGGAAGACAAAGGTAGGCCAATTTGACCCATCATGTTTCCTCAATAGAACGATTTCGATATCTGATAAGCTCAAATACTTAGGAGTGATCTTGGACAGGAAACTGAATTGGAATTTTTACATTTAGCAAGTACTGAGAAGGCTCACAGATGTTGGCCACTATGTAGACGGGTCGTAATCTCGAAATGGGGCTTGAATCCAAGGATAGTCCACTGGCTCTACAGGAGCGTGATTACACCAATACTAACTTACGCCTCTGTAGTTTTGTGGACTGCGATGGATAAAAAGTCCAACGTAAGAATAATACGACGGGTTAAGAAAACATGTTGTCTTGTCAATGGCGGAGCAATGAGGACCTCGCCTACCAGTACACTGAAGACAATTCTAGATATCATAGACACACAGATTAAGTGTGAGGCAGCCACTGCGGCTTTACGACTTAAGGCAATGGGAGAATGGATGGGGGATGGGAGCATTTCATACCATTGCGATATAATCGAGGCGACAATAGAAAACCCAGATGAATAAGAAGAGGTTTCCGTTCCGATACCTAAGATAACACTTGAGGTCGATTGCGAGACACTTCTGCTAGAGTCACAGTCTTTGATTTACTTAACTCTGGTATTGCCATCTGGAAGATAATGCTATACAGATGGATCAAAGCTAGAGGACATAGTGGGCCTGGGCGCCTACATTGAGAACCCAGGGACTGAGATCTGTTTTTGACTCACTGATCATAATATGATCCTGCATGCAGAGCTTCTGGCTACCACGAAATGCGTGAGGTGGTTTGGTGTTCACACGAGGACGTCGAGTGTGAACATCTTGACGGACAGTAAACTGGCCATCAAGGCAATAACAACCAGGACAGTGAGGTTACGAACAGTTTTGTAGAGTAAGAAGGAGATGAACGTCTCTGAGTATAGCGGAGTAAGGGGGAATGTAAGAGCAGACGATTTGGCAGTGAAGGCCAGAGGACTGCCGTCAAAAAACTTGGTTAACCCGAAGCCTTTCGGGTCAACGCAGTCCGAATTAAGGGAGTGGTCGACGAAGGTGCATGTAACACCGTGGAATAGCGGAACTGTCGGTAATACGGCGAAAATCCTATGGGTAGATCCGGATCGTGAGCAGGAGGCTATTCCTAAAAGGAAGTAAGAAGAAGGTCTGTATAGCATTCGGTATCATAACGGGACACATAGGACTATGAGCTCATTTATGCGGTGCGGCAAGTGATAGCATGTGTAGAGCATGGGGGAAAGATGATGTGACATTGCAGCTTTTCCTTTGTCATTGCCCGGTACATAGGTGGGGACACAAAGCCGACACGATCCAATTTATCGGCGTGGTATGGAAAACAGTTAAAGATTTTGAGTACCACGGAATTCCTAACTTAGATTTTGTTTTTAGAGGTTACTTATTTAGTATTTAGAGCGCACAACAAGCCGATTACAGGCTTAGGTGCATGTCCATAGTGTCATGGGGCGGTTTAATATCCGCACCCTCTTATCATCCTAACCTAACCTACAAAATTTAGCGTGTGGTGTTTTATTTGACGTTCAATCTTAGACGGTTCAGATTTAGATGTAGCTCCCATATATAATTGGGGATTTTTCATATAGTCGGCTTTGACAAATTTATTCTAAGTTTTATTAAAAATGCATTTACTTTCTTTTAAAAAATCCGCAATAACTTTTTGGGCAACTCAATATATTTCACCCAATATGGCCTTTTATGGCTGTATTGAGCGCAATTTAGATCCCATCGTAAGAAACCCTTACAAGGTTCTATTCGATAGGTATGCAAAATTAAAGTCTGCCTATATTTCGATATAGGTTCTACGTATTAAATGTAGTACTTGAACTCGGTGGTGTAGGTTAATTTGTAGTAGGCTCTGCCCGACTTTTGCCTCTCCTTATTGGCTTACACTAATTCTGTTGCTTCGGCTGCACATAATTTTGCAATAATCTAATGAATGAAAAAACGTTATTATGTTGCCACATATCAAGGGAGTGGTCTAAAGTTAGAGCTTTCCATAAGTTTGTTATTTCAAGCGTTATGACACAACGCAAAACCGACACAAAAAATGATGAGAATGGTGGCAAAGGATGTACAGCCACGATAACGAATGAACCGGATGCGGATATGAAAACTTCTACACTCGGCTGATGTTGCATCCATTGTGCCATGACTTCACAACAAGGGATAACTGGACAGATAAACAAATGTATTGGCCGGTCATAGGCATTGGCATCGTTCTCATCATCATTCTCATCATCATTGGTGTCAGGCTGTTGCAATATGAAAAGATAAATGCGGCCCCACCAATATCATGCACTCATCAACATAGGATTATGTTTGTATCCTTGGAGTTCTGTTACAGTGGAAATGGGGCTTTTGCGATGCATTTGCCCCAAAGCTGAATGGCAAACACACAACAGCAATTCTGGTTATATTTTCTTGTTAACGACCTGCAGTAAAGACAGTTTGGAAATAAAAATTTTAAATGCAAACCCAAGAAGTGTTTAAAAACAATGATGCTTGGAATTTTTTTCTTAGTCTTCTCAAGGTGGACAGAACTTGACTAATGATGTAAAAGTTTTGCCCTCTAGGTACGGTTTATATTGTATTTATTATGGCGGACACTCGCATAGCTCATATGACCCTGAACACATAGGTTCAAATCCTGACGAAAAAATCAGAAAAAATGTTAAATATCATCCTTTGACCAATTTTGGTAACATTTGTTATTTTTTAGGCTATGAAATACTTTTCAGCGAATACATGTCACTCAGCGACACGCCGATCAGACTCATGTATAATCACTAAGGATAGCCAAAGTCGGGCGGAGACAAATAACTTAAACCACTGCGTGTACCTGTTACTTTTATACCCTCTACCATAGGATGGGGGTAAAGTAACATCGTCATTCCGTTTGCAACTCACCGAAATAAAGATCGGACACCCAACAAGATATATCTATTCTTCTATTTAGCTATGTCTGTCCTTCCATCCGTCTGTCGGCCTGTGCGTTAGTCTGTCGTCTGTCCTTTTTTATCGGTCCATAACCTGATATAGCTCTCATATAAACCGATCTTCCGATTTTACTTCTTGAGCAACTATAAAGCGTAGTTTTTATCCGATTTTGTTGAAATTTTGCACAATGACATCCAACATAACAGGATACACAGGACTACGAGCTCATTTATGCAAAATCGGTGCGGCAAGTGTTTGCATGTGTAGGTTATGTGGGGAAGATGATGAGACGTTGGAGCAAACTCGGCTTTGACACCCTATAACCTACAGCACTAGCCCACGACTTGTTTGCGCAGTCATCGTAGAAGTCGTCCACTCTTCCAAGAATCTTGCACAGGGGAGGTCTCACTGATTCCTTAGCAAGATATGTAGCAATCAGCGATCCATTCGTGGCCAACTCTTCAGCCGCTTCGTGCCCCGCCGCACTTTGAGAACCTGGGACCCAGCAAAGCCTGATATCATTTCCCATGGTTCTTTTTTCTCACGCGGCCCGAAGGCAGAGCCGACGGTCTGACAGGGCTTCCGCTCTCGCAGCAACATCGTCTCCAGTGCCTTCAGGGTCGCGAAGACCTGAAAGATGCTGCACCCATCCAGAAGTCTACAAGAACCCCAGATTCCAAGGAATTCAATGAAGACATCTTATCCGGTGTCCTCATGCAATTTAGAAATCACTTTTCGTGAAAACGAGTTCCAAGCCATCAATAAAGAAGGACTGTAAACAATATATTGCTGCGATCCCAGGAAAAATTAACTCTTATCGGGACATTATATAGTGCAGGTGTTGAAGGGCATTAATGTGCTTTGTATACTAAATTTCAGCCAATCAGATAAAAAATGAGGATTGTGGGCTCAGGTCTATATTCAATTCCCATTGACTTATAATAATATGAGATAAGCCCCCCCCTGGAAGCTGAATTGGTAGCGAGCTCGGATCACCAATGCGGGTTCGTAGGATGGATTCTAACTAGAATCTTTGGTCTGTCGTGTCCAGATGGCCAAAATTTTCTTAATTGGGTCTGATTTAAGACTGCCACTTAACTTGTCAACTTGCTCGATGATAGGGGGTATCCTCTTCTATGTCGAGTCCAAGCAGCGCACCGCATAGCGACACCACTTGGTGGACAAGTTTAAACATGGCAGGATACCAGACAAATGTAGCCAACATTAGTAAGGAGATAACCACCACTTACAATTTTTCTGATGTTCACGCCGGGATTTGAATCCAGGCGTATGGCATCGTAGCCGAACATGCAAAACTCTGCGCCACGGTGGCCTTTTAACCCTACATCAATAAAAAGTTCCTTGCGAAATTTAAAGCGGATAGTTTTGATTCGTTCGTAATCTTCGTAATTTAAACAGACGGATGGGCATATTTCAGGATATTATAAAGGGAATGATGAGATGAGTATACCTAAGACGAGTACAATGGTGGTAGATTTACGAAATGTCAAATATATGGCATATCCTCAAATCCTTAATTTTAAAAACTCTTCAACTGGAACATTCGGTGTAATGATCATTTGTAAAGGGTGATTTTTTAAGAGCTATAGGAAAGTTAGGAAAAAACACAAAATTCAGAAAAGTGCATGAAATCTTTGTTTGAATTGATAGTACAGTCTATAGATCGACTCAAAATGTCATGACGATCAAGAAAATATATACTCTATGGGGTCTTAGACGAATTTTTCGAGGAGTTACAAACAGAATGACGAAATTAGTATGCCCCCATTCTTTGGTGGAGGGCATAAAAATAGAAATAGTATCCCTCATCTTTTTCCCATACAGACATCAAACATAAGCAATGACCCTTTGCAAAGAACAACCAAACTTCATGGCATACATATTGGCAAAACGAAAATAAACAGTCCAAAAATATGCAATATACGAGGCATAATAAAAGAAAAGAATAACAATAATAATAACAGACTCTATTCTTATTAAAACAAATAACAAACAGTGAAGACAGAACACAAAATGTTAGGACCAACTTTATCATTACGCCTGTTGACATACATACTAAATGTATGTAAGTGACTTCATTCATTTGTACTTAGGCTCCCTTTACCCATATCTGCACAATTGTTCATGCTCAATGTTTGGATAGCTGACTTTTTGTACAACTGCCAGATGGTTTATGCAAATGTCGGCCATAGCCATTCAGCCAACCAACCAGCCAGCCAGCCATAATGTGTTTATTTTAAGAGACTGTATAAGGCAAATACGAGGCTATATATGAATAACATCTGTATTGAAAGCAGACAAATATGGACATTTATGAGGTAAAGAACCTCGCGTACTGTTTTCAAGCTTGTTCGCTTGAAAGGCATTGCATTATATCAGGTTATCAAGATAATTTGTTTGCGAGGTAAATGAAAAGCATTTTTTTATACCCACCACCGAAGGATAGGGGTATATTCAATTTGTCATTCCGTTTGCAACTCCTCGAAATATTCGTCTAAGACCCCACAAAGTATATATGTTCTTGATCAGCGTGAAAATCTTAGACGATCTAGACATGTCCGTCCGTCTGTCTGTTGAAATCACGCTAGTCTTTAATAACAGAGATATTGAGCTGAAACTTTACAAAGATTCTTTTCTTGTTTATAAGCAGGTTAAGTTCGAAGATGGGCTATATCGGCCTATATCTTGATACAGCCCCTATATAGACCGATCCCCTGATTAAGAGTCTTAGGAACATAAAAGCCACATTTATTATCCGATTTTGCTGAAATTTGAGACAGTGAGTTGTGTTAGTCCCTTCAATATCCTTCGTCACTTTGGCTCAGATCGGTCGAGATTTGGATATAGCTGCCATATAGACCGATCCTCCGATTTAGGGTCTTAGGCCCATAAAAGCCACATTTATAACCCGATTTTTTTGAAATTTGGGATAGTGAGTTGTGCTAGGCCCTATGACTTCCTTCGTGAAATTGGCCAAGATCGGTCCAGATTTGTTTATAACTGCTATATAGACCGATCCTTCGATTTAGGGTCTTAGGCCCATAAAAGCCACATTTATTATCCGATTTTGCTGAAATTTGGCAAAGTGAGTTGTGTTAGGCCCTTCAATATCCTTCTTCAATTTGGCCCAGATCGGTCCAGATTTGGATATAGCTGACATATAGACCGATCCTCCGATTTAGGGTCTTAGGCCCATAAAAGCCACATTTATAACCCGATTTTGCTGAAATTTGGGATAGTGAGTTGTGCTAGGCCCTTTGACTTCCTTCGTTAAATTGGCCAAGATCGGTCCAGATTTGGTTATAGCTGCTATATAGACCGATCCTTCGATTTAGGGTCTTAGGCCCATAAAAGCCACATTTAATTTCCGATTTTGCTGAAATTTGGCAAAGTGAGTTGGGTTAGGCCCTTCAATATCCTTCTTCAATTTGGCACAGTTCGGTCCAGATTTGGATATAGCTGACATATAGACCAATCTCTCGATTTATGGTTTTAGGCTCGTAAAAGCCACATTTATTATCCGATTTTGCTGAAATTTGGGATAGTGAGTTGTCTTAGGCCCTTCGACATCTTTCTTCAATTTGGCCCTGATCGGTTCAGATTAGGATATAGCTGCCATATAGACCAATCTCTCGATTTAAGGTTTTGGGCCCATAACAGGCGCATTTATTGTCCGATGTCGCCGAAATTTGGGACAGTGAGTTGTCTTAGGCCCTTCGATATCTTTCTTCAATTTGGCTCTGATCGGTTGAGATTATGATATAGCTGCCATATAGACCGATCTCTCGATTTAGGGTTTTGGGCCCATAAGCGGCGCATTTATTGTCCGTTGTCGCCGAAATTTGGGACAGTGAGTAAGGTTAAACCCCTTGACATACATCAGCAATATCGCATAGATCGGTTCAAAATTGGATATAGCTGCCATATAGACCGATATCTCGGTTTTAGGTTTTGGGGCCACAAAAGGCGCATTTATTGTCCGATGTCGCTGAATTTTGAGACAATCAGTTTAGTTAGGCTCTTCGACGTCCTTCTTCAATTTGGCCCAGATCGGTCCCGATTTGGATATAGCTGCCTATAAACCGATCTCTCGATTTAAGGTTTTGGGTCAAAAGCGCATTTATTGTCCGATGTCGCCGATATTTGGGGACACTGCTTTGTGTTAGGCTCTTCGACATTTTTCTGCAACTTGGCCCAAATCGGTTCATATTTGGATAAAGCTGCCATGTAGACCGATATCTCGATTTAAAGTCTTGGCCCCATAAAAGGCGCATTTGTAATCCGATTTCACTGAAATTTGACAAAGTGACTTATATTAGGCTTTTCGACATACGTGTCGTATATGGTTCAGATCGGTTTATTTTTAGAGATAGGTACTCTACTTATTAGTATTTGGTCCAAATCGGAACATATTTCGATACCTTATGTCCCATAGCAGGACATAAGGTAAGAAATTTTCCCCGAATTATGATGAAAGGTGGTTTACATATATACCCGAGGTGGCGGGTATCCAAAGTTCGGCCCGGCCGAACATAACGCCTTTTTACTTGTTTAATTTCGAGAAGGGGATAATAAAACAAAAGCCAACTTTTTATATATATACGAAAAATTTATGTTGGGGTCCTTTGGATAATTTTTTTTTTAAATAGACTTGCTCCACATTTCCTGGTCAATGTTTCATATTTCTTGTAGGCATAATGGTCTACATTGTAGACAATACAATGTAATGACATACTGAAGAGAATTGCTGGCTTCTACTGGAAAAAGCTTAAAAAAAGAATTCCTTATGTAAAAGTGCTGTGCGGCGATATATTCTGGATGTATGTATGCGTTCTTTGGCCTGAATGTTAAACAATTTTTAAGTTGTATTTAAAATCGACTTGCATTTCCCCTTCCTTTCCGGATATTTTAAACAATGATACATGACATCATTGTTACATGCAAGATTTCCTGTAACTTGCAACAATCATGCATGAATATCTTACATGTTTACACTACACAAGAATGTTTGGGCATACGAGTATTTTCACATTGAAGCAGTGGAAAAATGAAACCCCAGTATTTTATTCAAATGGCAATTTATATTTTACTTGGATAATAAACCATCCTGCTGCAAAAACGTATGGATTTTTGGGAATTTTGTTTAATTCAATTAAACAAGTAAGAAGGTATTTAGTTGGGCCCGGCCGAATTTTGGACATCCACCACCTTCGGATATAAAGTGGTGGAAAAAAACTAATAGGGAGAACAGTTACTGAGAATAATATTGCACAAAAATAGCAAGAAACAAGTAAAAGCGTGCTAAGTTCGGCCGGGCCGAATCTTATATACCCTCCACCATGGATCGCATATGTGGAGTTATTTTCGCGGCATCTCTTCTTCGGCAAAAAAAAGGATAAAACAAAATATTTGTTCTGCTATTAAAGCGATATCAAGATATGGTCCGGTTCGGACCACAATTAAATTATATGTTGGCGACCTGTGTAAAATGTCACCCAATTCGAATAAGAATAGCCTTCTTTGGGGACTCAAGAAGTAAAATAGAGAGATAGATTTATATGGGAGCTGTATCAGGCTATAGACCGATTCAGACCATAATAAACACAAATGTTTATGCTCATGAGAGGATCCGTCGTACAAAATTTCAGGCAAATCGGATAATAATTGCGACCTCTAGATGACTTCTTACATCTTGACCAAGATCGGTTTATATGGCAGCTATATCAGGTTATGAACCGATTTCAACCTTATGCGGCACAGTTGTTGAAAGTCATAATGAAATACGTCGTGCAAAATTTCAGCTAAATCGGATAGGATTTGAGCCCTCTAGAAGCTCAAGAATTCAAGCCCCCAGATCGGTTTATATGAAAGCTATAGCAGGTTGTGCACCGATTTGGACCATACTTGGCACACTTATTGGAAGTCATAGCGAAACACGTCGTGCAAAATTTCATTCCAATCGGATAAGAACTGCGCCCTCTAGAGGCTCAAGAAGTCAAGACCCAAGATCAGTTTATATGGCAGCTATATCAAATTATGGATCGATTTGCGCCATACTTGGCACAGCTGTTGGATATCATAACAAAACACATCGTGCAAAATTTCATTCCAATCGGATAAGAATTGCGCCCTCTAGAGGCCAAGATCGGTTTATATGGCAGCTTTATCAAAACATGGACCGATATGGCCCATTTACAATCCCAACCGACCTACACTAATAAGAAGTAATTGTGCAAAATTTCAGGCGGCTAGCTTTACTTCTTCGAAAGTTAGCGTGCTTTCGACAGACGGACAGACATGGCTAGATCGACTCAAGAAGTCAAAACCATGGATGGACAGACGAACGGACATGACTAGATCGACTCAAGAAGTCAAAACCATGGATCGGTTTATATGGGGGCTATATCAGTTTAAAGGCCGACTAGCAACGTACTTGACATGGATGTTGGAAGTCATAACGCAAGTCTTTGTTCTAAATTTCAGCCAAATCGGATGAAAATTTAAGCTTCTAGGAACTTAAGAAGCCAAAACCGGGGATTGGCTTATATGGGGGCTATATCTGTGTACAGACCGATTCAGATCATACTTGGCATGGAAGATCGGGAGTTATAACTCAAGTCTTTGTTCCAAATTTTAGCCAAATTGGATGAAAATTTACACTGTTAAGGGCTAAAAAATCAAATCCGGGGATAGGTTTATATATAGAGGCATATATAGCCTCTACTCTACATAGACCGATTCAGATCATACTTCACATGGAAGGTCAGAAGTCATAACTCAAGTCTTTGTTCCAAATTTTTAGCCAGATTGGATGCAAATTGAGGCTTCTAAGGGCTCCAGAAGTCAAACCGGGGGATCGGTATATAAGTATATAAGGGGACTATATCAGTTTATAGACCGACTTTGATCGTACATGGTATGGATGTTGGAAGTCAGAACACAAGCCACTGTTCCAAATTTCAACCAAATGGGATGATAATTGAAGCTTCTATGGGCTCAAGATGTCAAATACGTGGATCGGTTTATATGGGGGGTATATCAGAGATATACAGGGTGGCTGATGAAAGCCGCTACCAAAAAAAAATGTAATAACTTTTTTTCTATTTAATAATAATAATTTAATAATTAATTTAATTAATTAATTAATTAATTTAATTAATAATAATTTAATAATTAATTTAATAATTTAATTTAACATGAATAAAAGAAAAATGTATTCCATACACCGAAAAAAAAATGTAGCAATATTCATCATTGTAGCAATATTCATCAGCCACCCTGTAGAACGACAAGGATTGTCCTTGACATGGGTGCTGCAAGTCATAACACAAGTCTTCGTTCTCAAGTTCAGCCAAATCTGATGACAATTAAGGCTTCTAGAGGCTCAAGAAGTCAAAACCGGGGAACGGTTTATACATATCTGGTTAGAAGCTATATCTGGTCATAGACCGATCCGGATCATAATTGGCATGGATACTGGAAGTCATAACACAAGTCTTCTTCCAAATTTCAGCCACATCGGATGAAAATTGAGGCTCCTAGGGGCTCAAGAAGTCAAAACCGGGGAACGGTTTATATATCTGGTTAGAAGCTATCTCTGGTCATAGACCGATCCGCATCATAATTGGAAGTTATAACACAAGTCTTTCTTCCAAATTTCACCCTAATCGGATAAAAATTGAGGCTCCTAGGGGCTCAACAGATAAAATTAGCGGATCGGTTTATATGGGAGCTATATCCAAATCAGAACCGATATGACCCATTTTCAATCCCCAACGACGTTCATCAATAGGAAGTGTCTGTGCAAAATTCCAAGTGGCTTGCTTTACGCGTTCGACCGCGTTCGACAGACGGGCGGACGGACAAACATGGCTAGATCGGCTCGAGACAATTCAGAATATATTTACTTTATGGAGTCGCAGATCAATATTTCGAGGTGTTACAAACGGGATGACGATATTAGAAAATCGTCCTATGGTGGATGGATTAAAAATTTTCAGCATTGGTTTTCTCCACCATATGCTGGCAAAATTTGTGGGTACTATGTCATGTAAAAACTTTTTCCCAAAGAGTTGTCGCCCTATGGCATACCATTCGGAGTCGGCTAAAAAAGGAGATCATTGAGCTTAAACTTGCATCGGATAGCTCTCATTGTTAGGTGAGAAGTTTGCCTCAGTTCCTTAATAGAATGTTCATGGGCAAATATGCAATTTGATATTCATGAATTCCTATTGAATACTCAATTATAATTTACCACAAAATCAATACAAAGTTCAATTAACTGCCACTCTAGTTATCACAACCTTTCATCTCATGATATGCGATTCGCCTTAAGAAGAATCTTGTATAATAAATTTTTATTTCTGTCAATTATTGTTGTCTTAAAGAAAATATTTACTTTGCCTCAATATTGCAATGCCAGCCAGGTCTGTATGCCTGCATGCGAACACACATTCCATCAAGGACATTTAGTTTTTGCCTTTCCTGTGACCAAAAACAAATACGAATCTTCTAAGAACACAACCTTCATCGCAGCAACAGCAAAGATGTCACATTTAATCCTTAAAGCCGAAAATAGTCATTTGTAAGTTCATCTTCTTCTATTGGTATTTGGTCTGTCTGGACGTTGGAATTTCAATCGAAGTTAAAGGCTAAATTGGAATGAAAGTAACACAAGATCTTCATACATGAAGAAGATTTCCTATGTGTTATGACAAGTGAAGACCATTAGATAGGATAATTAAGCTAGTTGAAGTATTGAATGCTGAACTGTTAATGGTACCAAGAAAAAAAAAACGGAGAACATTTAAGAAAAGTAAAAATAATGCCGCCAAGATGAAAAAGTTTCTCTCTAAAATCCATCTCCAAACTGAAACTTTAGTAGAAGACATGGGAGCGAGAGCAGAGACCATGAGGCCCTTGATGAAAACGCATTTGCCACAGCATACGACGGGACTCACGAAGATACCGGAATCTTGGAATAATGCGGTTGATCGAAGGCTAGTCATTGCTGTTGCCAGAGGACACTGCTGCCAGAGGCACAATCATGGATTGATGGAACTCTGGAATTGTCATCTGTAAGTTCATGCAACACGGATGGATTAAAGATAGAGAGTGACCCTGGGGTCTACATTGAGAACGTAGAGACTGAGATCTGTTTTTGACTGCCTGACCAAAAATAGGCCACCGTAGCGCAGAGGTTAGCATGTCCGCCTATGACGCTGAACGCCTGGGTTCGAATCCTGGCGAAACCATCAGCGGTGGTTTTACCCTCCTAATGCTGGCAACATTTGTGAAGTACTATGCCATGTAAAACTTTCCTCCAAAGAGGTGTCGCACTGCGGCACGCCTTTCGGACTCGGCTATAAAAAGGAGGCCCCTTATCATTGAACTTAAAACTTGAATCGGACTGCACTTATTGATATGTGAGAAGTTTGCCCCTGTTCCTTAGTGGAATGTTTATGGGCAAAGTTTGCAATTTTGACCATAATACGGTATTGCACATTGAGATCCGGGCAACCACGGAATGCGTGAGGTGGTGTAGCGGCGAAAGTCGAATACAGCAACGAACAACCCCACATACATTATTTTTGTGGACAGACGGTGTCGTGTATGCTGATGGCAGAGGCGACGGAGACTACTGCGATGAGCGGCAAATAGCCACACGCACAGGGTCTATGTAAGCAGTAGCCAATAACCACGCGTTGGTCCATGGGCACGGGATAGCTGTGAGCACGAAACAAGCTGGATTATTGAAGTCCAATCTGTGTGATGCTCATGGCTGTCACGAGAAGCTTAGCTGCGATCTACCGGGTGCGTCCACAGGTTGCGGAAAGTGGAATGCTCCATCCGGAGTAGCTGTAACTGTAATAAGTCGCGGACAATCATCGGTATCGAGCGGAGAGTCTCAGTGAGAGATCGGGTGGCACCGGCTCTTTCACAAATACTGAGTGCCTACGATGCTCGATATGACAAGGCGAGTTATTGGAGCCTTTAAATAACCAATGGCCAACCTGTTCCCATGGCGATCAGTCCTTAGGACCGGAACGAACTTGCTCACCTACAGGAGATTGACGAGAATCGCCACCTCCACATGAAAATGTGATTACAACAACCACAACAATCATGCGTCGGTCTAGCCCTTGGTGAATGGGAAGTGGACAAAAGCCTATTTGAAGAGTCGCATACAAAAATCGCGATGAGTCTCAAAGCAGATGCTAGAAGGAAACCCAGCACAGGTAATTCAGAGTGGTGTTAAGTGAAGCGAAAGAGAGTGTTGTGTACGGGTGAAATGAGCCGCGACTGTACCGGGCTCGTGTTAATTGTTTTCTCCAAGAACTATGCCTTGATTTCAGAGGACGTGAGTTCTTACGCAGATCTCATGTACGAATCGTGACGAGATAATCTCGTGATAATCAGCCTCGGCGTGTTTACGCAGGTCATCATTGTGAAACGTGAACAAACTTTATTTCGCGTGGAAGGAGTTCAAACTCGAAGTGTGCTTACGCAGGCCATTTTCGTTAATCACCGCGACCGTGTGAAGCGCGTTAAACATCGCGGTGTGCTTTCGCAGGCCATCAGAGTTCGTGACCAGTCTATACCGGTGTGCTTACGCATGCCACCAGAATTCGTGATCAGTCTATACCGATGTGCTTACGCAGGCCACCAGAGCTTGTGACCAGTCTATAGCGGTGTGCTCATGCTGGCCACCTTCGTGAATCGCCTTCACCGTGTGTAGTGCGTTAAATCCCGTGGTGTACTTAGACAGGCCACCAGAGTTCGTCACCAGTCCATATTGTAAACCACCTTGATCCCGCGGTATGCTTACGCACGCCACCTTCGTGGAACGTGAATCATCGTTACAGTGTGTAGTGCGTTTTATCGAGTGGTATGCTTACCCAGGCCACAAGAGCTCATGACCAGTCTATACAGATTTTTTTACGCATGCCCCCAGAATTCGCGAATCACCGTTACCCTGTGTAGTGCGTTAAATCCCGCGGTTTACATACGCAGGCCACCAAATTTCGTGACTAATCCATAACGTGAATCACTTAGGCCACGCCGTGTGTATACGGAGGCCACCTTAATGAATCTCCGTGACAGTGTTAGTGCGGTAAATCTCGCGGTGTGCTTACGCAGGCCACCACAACGCTTCGTGACCAGTCCATACCGTTAACCACTTTTACTCCGCGCTGTACTTACACCGGCCACTTTCGTGAACCGTGAATCGTCGTGCCAGTGTTGATCGCGTTAAATGCCGCGATGTGCTTATGCAGGCCACCTAAGTTTATGACCAGTCCATTACGTGAACCACGTTGACCCCGCGGTGTGCCTATGCAGGCCACCTTCGTGAATCGCGAACCAATGTGGCTCCGCCATTCCATGTGTGACTCTAGTCCCAGCCGTGAGTTTACGCAGGTCTTCTATGTATTCGCCCTTCATCAGTACGTAACACTTTCACTACCACCTTTCGGTGCACTCACACCCTGACTCGACATCCACCACCCTAACTTCCTTCAGACGATTGCCCGGTCCTCATCCGAGAACCAACACCTTATAAGCGGAGTACTTAGCCAGGTCTCCATTCGCACTTCTATCCCGAGGAGCGTCAGATCTGTCAAGGAGTCTTAGCCAGGTCTCAACCCGCACCTTTCCCCTGAGGATCGCCAGACCCGTGCAAGAGTCGTTAGCCCCTTCCTAGGGATCACCAGATCTGCGTGGACGGGTGTACTTATCTAGGTCTCCTTTACGCCAGATTACCCGCGGCATCACCCCGAACTACTATCGGAGTGCTTAGTCAGCTCTCTTCATGAATAAACTTGAAAAAGACTTGAAAACTATTACACCGTCTTTCTCTTCCACTGTCTCTGAAATTTTAAATTTCTGTGAGGAACCCTACCCCCGCGAGCCTTACCACAGCTAACGGAGGAAATTCGTCGTTACAGTGGTGTGATGTTAACACTAGATAATGGAGAGTGAACATGTTTACGGACAGTAAACTGGCCATCATGTCAATAAAAACAATGGTAAGGTCACAAACGGTTTTGAGGTGTAGAAAGGAGATTAACGCCTTCTCTGAGGATTGAGGATTGGGTGCCTGGCCATAACGGAGTAAGGGGAAATGAAAGAACTGATGGTTTGGCAGTGAAGGCCAAAGGACTGCAGTCAATAAACTTGGTTAACCCGAAGCCTTTCGGGTCGCCGCAGTTTGTGTCAAGGGCGTGAGCGACAAATGCTATAACAACCCAAAAACACATTTTCTGTCTTATTCAAAAAAAGGGTTTTTTCCATTTGTAATAGAAATAGAGAACCTTATGGTCTGCAGATGGACAATATCCGATTGCATGAATTATTGCATATTTTTAAGGAAATTTTTTGCTTACATTGTATAGCATACCTTAAGGGGCTGCAGATGTTTTTGAAATTTCCAATATTACGTTTGGCAATGATATCATTTCTCATTTGATGATGATATTTTCATATTTGGTTTATGTTATTCGTTTTTCTTTTTGTAATATTTGAATGTTATTTGTGGTTTTTTTTATTCATTTATTCTGTTTTATATATTATTGCATATGTCATAATATTGTATAAATAAACATAGTAAAAAATCAAATAAATGACTATCGTTTGTTTTTTCCAGTTCAAGAGTGACTCGCATGTGATTGGTGTTTAATGTGTCCACGTGAGTAGATTTCACATAGCTTTAATGATAAAAATTTAAATTAAATATGACATTAAACATGCCATGAAACAGTTGGCCGGTCAGACGGACGGATATGATACTCTAATTACTCATGACGGTCACCAGCCCAGATACGCGTCTACCAATGGTGTGATATCTATGCCCGATTGTCTGATAGCTTGAAATTTCTTTATCTCAATTCATTAAAAAGAACAATCTCTCCAGCCTAACACACTTTCTTGGAATGATTTATTCAAATGACGGCATCTAGTAGCCAAACCAAATGAAAGAAAATTTTGACGAAATTTTCTATAGAAATAAAATTTTGACAAAATTTTCTATAGAAATAAAATTTTCACAAAATTTTCTAAAGAAATTAAATTTTGACAAAATTTTCTATAGAAATAAAATTTTCACAAAATTTTCTATAGAAATAAAATTTTCACAAAAATTTCTATAGAAATAAAATTTTGACAAAATTTTCTATAGAAATAAAATTTTGACAAAATTTTCTATAGAAATAAAATTTTGACAAAATTTTCTATAGAAATACAATTTTGACAAAATTTTCTATAGAAATAAAATTTTGACAAAATTTTCTATAGAAATAAAATTTTGACAAAATTTTCTATAGAAATAAAATTTTGACAAAATTTTCTATAGAAATAAAATTTTGACAAAATTTTCTATAGAAATAAAATTTTGACAAAATTTTCTATGGAAATAAAATTTTGACAAAATTTTCTATAGAAAGAAATAAAATTTTGACAAAATTTTCTATAGAAATAAAATTTTGACAAAATTTTCTATAGAAATAAAATTTTGACAAAATTTTCTATAGAGATAAAATTTTGACGAAATTTTCTATAGAAATAAAATTTTGACAAAATTTTCTATGGAAATAAAATTTTGACAAAATTTTCTATAGAAATAAAATTTTGACAAAAATTTCTATAGAAATAAAATTTTGACAAAAATTTCTATAGAAATAAAATTTTGACAAAATTTTCTATAGATATAAAATTTTGACAAAATTTTCTATAGAAATAAAATTTTGACAAAGTTTTCTATAGAAATAAAATTTTGACAAAATTTTCTATAGAAATAAAATTTTGAAAAAATTTTCTGAAAAACAAAAAAATTTGGCAATATTTAAATTTTACATTTAAATTTAATTTTTTTTCAAACCTTTTGATACAATTTTCAATTGAAATATATTTGCTTTTTAATCAAATTTGAATTGTTCGCTATAATTTGATTAGTTCATGTGCAGACAAAGAGAAAAAATTCTTTTAGTTAAAAGAAAAAAAAACTTTCAAAAAGTCGCGTTTCTCATTTCAAGTCATTGACATAACTTTTATAGCAGTCACCAAGGATGGAAAAGATTGCATGGAAACGAAATAAAATGTTGGCAAAAATATTTTGTTGACAACCAAATTCCAGAGAAAAAATCTCGCTCTTTCGATGCAACAAATTCCATGAGCAATCAAAAGAAAGCAAGGTGAAGCTGAAGTCGAGCAAAACCGACTTTTGATAATCTACATCTCATTGTAGTATTGATGCCTCCAAACTTCAACTGCTTCACGATTGACGTCGGCTTGACAATATTGAAAGCACCTCCAATGTCAAGAAGTGTTTCCATTGTAGATTCCTTGACAGCAAGAGAACCCTCTGCGAAGGCGACAAGGCTCAATTCTTATCCGAATTAAATGAAATATTATACAATGACTTCTACATTAATATATGGTCCGAATCGGACTATATAGTTCTAATAGCATAACAGTTCTTATTCAATATTATTAGATACCGCGCATAGAACTCGACAAATGTGATCTATGGTGGAGGGTATATAAGATTCGGCCCGGCCAAACTTAGCACGATCTGACTTGTTTTCTTTATAGCCGAGGGTCTGATTTATATGGAGTTCGCCAGTTTTCTGAAGATTTCGAGAGGGTCGGTTAGGAAATCAGACGAAAATATATGGGTAAGCCACCGACGTAGCCAAGGGGGTGGGGGTCATAGGGAATTTGGCCTCTCACCTGAAATAATTTTTTCTGAACTTAATTTTCAAAAAAAATCGCACCACAGTGATTTTCACTTTAAAGTGAAAATCGGGTGATATATACATATGGGAGCTATATCTAAATCTGAACCGGTTATTATGAAATTTAGCAGCAATTTCGAGAGTCATAAGAAAAGCCTTGATGCCAAATTTTGTGAAGATCGAATAACAAATGCCTTCAATTTTAGAATTCGCTAAAATCGGATGACAATATATGGGAGCTAAATCCAAATCAAATCGGAGGCCACCGTAGCGCAGAGGTTAGCATATCCGCCTATGACGCTCGACCCCTGGGTTCAAATCCATCAGAAAAATTTTCAGCGGTGGTTTTCCCCTCCCAAAGCTGGTAGCATTTGTGAGGTACTATGCCATGTAAAACTTCTCTCCAAAGAGGTGTCGCACAGCGGCTCACCGTTCGGACTCGGCTATAAAAAGGAGGCCGCTTATCATTGAGTTTAAACTTGAATCAGACTGCACTCATTGATATGTCAGAAGTTTGCCCCTGTTCCTTAGTGGAATGTTAATGGGCAAAATTTGCAATTTGCAATATCAGAATCTGAACCAGTTTCAATAGGCTTCGTCGCTTGGCCAGAAAAATGCCTGTGCCAGATTTCAAGACGATCGGATAAAAATTGCAACCTGTACTTTGTACATAAATTAACAGGGACAGACAGACGGAGGGGCAGATACACATAGCTAAATCGAATCATAAAGTGATTCTGAGTCAATCCATGTCTCTTATGTTTTGGGTGTTGCAAACAAATGAACTAATTTATAATACCCATGCCCACAGTAGATGTGTAGGGTATAATTAAATGAAAGTGTCCATTAAAAATTGTATATGTCATTTTATTTCATAGAACACAACTGCAATAACATGTAAGGTTCAGCAATCACCAAAAACGGAAAAAATAAAGCCACGGGAAACGAAATGAAATATAGGCGACAACATTTTGTTGACAACCAAATTGCAGAGCAAAAACTTGTCTTTTTTGATACAACTGAACATACAAAAGAATGGACAAACAGTAGGACAACTTCACTTTGCACTGCTCTCTGTCCAAGTTTCGATTCAGTTCAGCTCCTACATACAATGGCTATCAATGACAGCCGCGTTTTGTCAGGCACCAATGAAAGGTTGAAAAAGTAACAAAGTGAAAACTTTGCTAAGAAAATTTTAAAAAATAGCAGAAAAGCTAAAAGTGTCAACAAAATATTGTGGAAATGGCCAAAAATTCCATGGAATATAAAAAACTAAACAAAATAGCATTGCTCCACAAATGAATTGAATTGCTGTTGATGTCTCTGCGTGGGTTGAAAGTTGAAGCTTTTTTTCTTTAAAGTTGTCAAGCAACTAAATGGCTTACGAAATTCAGCTTTTACCAAAGAGTCGTTAACAGGGCGTTCGATGTTGTCATAGCTACAATTGCTTATATTAATTCGTAAGTTTTAATTGAGGTCTTAGATGATTGGAATTGTTGGTTGAAAACAAGTAAAAGCGTGCTAAGCTGGGCCGAGTCTTATATACTCTCCACCATAAATCGCGTTGTCACGTTCTTTGGCCGATATTTCTTTATAGGCAAACAATGGATAATGAGCTATACCAAGATATGAACAGATTGAGCCATACTTGGTTTGGCTGTTAGAGACCAAAGTGGAATTCATTGTGCGAAATTTCAGCCAAATCGGATAAGAATTGCGCCCTCTAGCGGGTATAAGAAGAAGTAAGGACCCCAGAACGGTTTATATGGGAGCTATATCAGGTTATGAACCTATTTAGACCATACTTATCACAAATGTTGGACGATAAAACAAAATACCTGGTGCAATTTTTTAGCCAAATCGGATACTATTTGAACCCTCTAGCGGTTCAAGTAGTCAAGATCCGAAATCGGTTTATATTGGAGTTATATTAGGTTATCAGATAATAACTGCGCCTTCTAAAGGCTCAAGACCTCAAGATCCAGGATTGGTTCATATGGCAGTTATATCCTGTTATACACCGATTACAAACATACATAGTTGTTGGAAACCATAACAAAACACCTCATGAAAAATTTCAGCCCTATCGGATAACAATTTCTTGAAGCTTTATTTTTTGTGGTTTGACAGAAGTTTTGGTATAAAATTATGGCCGTCAACTAAATTTATTTTGTATACATTTTTAGCAGAATTCATGGTGTTGGGTTCCCAAGATTCGGCCCGGCCGAACTTAGCATGCTTTTAATTGTTTCATGATGTTCTCGCCCCGTTTCTAATCCAAGTGTTCAGCGTCATAGGTGAACGTGCTAACCTCCGCGCTCCGAGGGGCCACCGATCTCAATAGTACCTCAGTTTTAACCATCTCAAATGTCAAAGAGTTATCTCAATCTGTTCCCAATTGGCATAACTTTTACTGGTTTTTATACCCTCCACCATAGGATGGGAGTATACTAATTCCGTCATTATGCTTGTAACACCTCGAAATATGCGTCTAAGGCCCTATAAATTATATCTATTCTTGATTGTCGTGACATTTTAACTCAAACTAGCCATGTCCGTCCGTATGTCCGTCCGTCCATCTATCTGTCGAAAGCACGCTAACTTCCGAAGGAGTAAAGCAAGCCGATTAAAATTTTGCACAAATACTTCCTATTAATGTAGGTCGGTTGGGATGGTAAATGGGCCATATCGTTCCATGTTTTTATATAGCTGCCATATAAACCGATCTTGGGTCTTGACTTCTTGAGCCTCTAGAAGGCGCAATTCTTATCCGATTGGAATGAAATTTTGCACAACGTGTTTTGTTATAATATCCAACAATTGTGCCAAGTATGGTTCAAATCGGTCCATAACCTGATATAGCTGCCATATAAACCGATCTTGGGTCTTGACTTCTTGAGCCTCTAGAGGGCGCAATTCTTATCCGATTTTATTGAAATTTTGCACGTAGTGTTTTGGTTTCACTTGCAATAACTACGATTAGTATGATTCAAATCGGTCCATATTTTGATATAGCTGTCATATAACCGATCTAGGGTCTTGACTTCTTGAGCCTCTAGAGGGCGCAATTCTCGTCCGATTTAACTGAAATTGTGCATGTAGTGTTTTCTATCACTTTCAAGAACTGTGCTAATTATGATTCATTCATCGGTTCATTATCTGGTTTAGCTGTCATATAAACCGATCTTGGATCTTGACTTCTTAAGCCAATTGAGCGCGCAATTCTCACCCGATTTGGCTGAAATTTTGCATGAGGTGTTTTGTTATGACTTCCAATAATCGTGCTAAGTATGGCGTAAATCGATATAGACCCTGATATAGTTGCCATTTAAACCGATCTGGGATCTTGACTTCTTGAACCTCTAGAGGGCGCAATTCTCATCCGATTTGGCTGAAATTTTGTACAACGGCTTCTCTCATGACCTTCAACATACATGTGCAATATGGTCTAAATCGATCTAGAGCTTGATACAGCTCCCATATAAACTGATCTCCCGATTTTGCTTCTTGAGCCTCGAATCGGAGTATAACTTGATATAGCTCCTCCTTCTCCGTCCTTATTCATTATTCTTTGTTTGCCTATAAAGAGATAATACGCAAAGAACTCGACAGATGCGATCCATGGAGGAGGGTATATAAGATTCGGCCTGGCCGAACTTAGCATGCTCTTACTTGTTTTCGTTTCTATCCTATTACCATTTAGTTCCATTTTTCGGGCGAGATGAATCTTTCAAGTTACTGTAAACAATACAAATAGCGCTCGTATGTCAAAATGTTCTGAGTACGTATAACCTCAAAAATGTCATGTTTTACGATGGAGCTGTCAGTTGGCAGATTGCAACAACTGGGTTGTCCAATCTCAAAATATAAAAGGCAACCCTCGTATGCGTTGGGTCATGTTGATTAAATTTTTCTCTTCGAATGAAACGTGCTTTCATGTTGATTAAATTTTTCTTTGAGCACAGTAAAAACAATAAAAGTTTCACACAAACAAAAGTAATGCAATTTTTTACCAAATAAACTTAACTAAGTATACTTTCACATTCAAAAGTCTTTCATACCTATACATGTGGAATTATTTGGACTTAAATAAAAGCCCTGACAATAATTTATGTATTTTCCCAGACATTTTGTTTTCATTTCGATTTCTTTTTTCTTCTTTACATGTCCATGTCTTTCTTAATGTCCATTTATTGGACATTTTCAACATGCATGCATGTTTTATGACCTTTCATTAATGGTGGACTTTAAGCACACATATGTATAAACAAACATCATCAAATCATATGAATGTGTCTGTATTTGTAGGTAAAAGCATATTCACTTTATTTTTAAGGCGATTTTAAAAGGCCTTTTTTTATACATTTCTCTACTATTGCACTGGTGGATACATCACAATTCAAGATTTATGCAAAAAATAGGATTCTTAGTAGCATAAATGTAGGAAAGCAAGGATGAGCTGGAATTTCAACATGGAAACAAAATATTTCTTTCTATAATTTGCCTTTTTACAATTCCCAAAAGTGTTCTCTTCTCTTTAGTTTTTTTTTGTTTGTAGCACATAAGTCTTTAATCTCCTTAAGGGCATTGTGGACTCAAGGGGTTATAAATAACCAAACCAAGGCCAAAAGCAGTAACATTCAACATCCAATTGCCACAACACGCAGACAATAAATGTACGAGTGTGCAATTGAGAGTGAGGAGGAGAGAATATGACTATTAATTCCTCTTGGGCAAGAGATGTGTGCTGCATGCAAAAACAACAACAAACAACACATTGAAACGAGAGCACAGCCAAACAATGCTCTTAGGGTTACAACATCAGTGGGGGGATTTAATGAAGCTGTAGTGCTTGAATGAACGAATGCGTTTACATTCTCTCAAGTAACAACAAAATGCATTCACTTAAGTTTAAATGTGAAGAGGCGATTCTTGGGTTAAAGTACCACAAAAATCAGCATTTGTAAGAAAAACAAAGAATTACTGCAAGGACAAAAAGTGCGAAAAACTAAAATTTATTTAAGTTCAGTTTTTTAAATCATTTTGTTGGCATTCGAAGGAAATATTTTCTCGGCGTAATTTTTCATTAGGGGAAAAACATATTAAAAAACATTTGGTATGTTTAAACGAGTTCTTATAAACTCAGCCCTTCAAAGTTTGATGTGCATTTTTATACCCTCCGCCATAAGATGGGGGGGTATACTAATTTCGTCATTCTGTTTGTAACTACTCGAAATATTCGTCTGAGACCCCATAAAGTATATATATTCTTGATCGTCGCGATATTTTATGTCGATCTAGCCATGTCCGTCCCTCTGTCCGTCCGTCCGTCCGTCCGTCCGTCCGTCTGTCTGTCGAAAGCACGCTAACTTCCGAAGGTGTAAAGCTAGCCGCTTGAAATTTTGCACAAATACTTCTTATTAGTGTAGGTCGGTTGGTATTGTAAATGGGTCATATCGGTCTATGTTTTGATATAGCTGCCATATAAACCGATCTTGGGTCTTGACTTCTTGAGCCTCTAGAGGGCGCAATTCTTATCCGATTGGAATGAAATTTTGCACGATGTGTTTTGTTATGATATCCAACAACTGTGCTAAGTATGGTTTAAATCGGTCCATAACCTGATATAGCTGCCATATAAACCGATCTTGGGTCTTGACTTCTTGAGCCTCTAGAGTGCGCAATTCTTATCCGATTTTAATGAAATTTTGCACGAAGTGTTTTGTTTTGATATCCAACAACTGTGCCAAATAAGGTTCAAATCGGTTCATAACATGATATAGCTGCCATATAAACCGATCTTGGGTCTTGACTTCTTGAGCCTCTAGAGGGCGCAATTCTTATCCGATTGGAATGAAATTTTGCACGACGTGTTTTGTTATGATATCCAACAACTGTGCCAAGTTTGGTTCAAATCGGCCCATAACCTGGTATAGCTGTCATATAAACCGATCTTGGGTCTTGACTTCTTGAGCTTCTAGAGGGCGCAATTCTTATCCGATTGGAATGATTTCTTGAGCCTTTAGAGGTCGCAATTATTATCCGATTTGCCTGAAATTTTGTACTACGGATCCTCTCATGACCATCAACATACGTGTTTATTATGATTTGAATCGGTCTATAGCCCGATACAGCTCCCATATAAATCGATCTCTCTAGTTTCTTGAGCCCCCAAAGGGTGCAATTCTTATTCGAATTGGATGACATTTTACACAGTTCTCCAACATGGCATTTAAATGTGGTCAAAACCGGACCATATCTTGGTATCGCTCTAATAGCAGAGGAAATCTTTTCTTATATTCTTTTTTGCCTAAGAAGAGATGGTGGATTCGGCCCGGCCGAATTGAGCACGCTTTTACTTGTTTACTGCTTATATGTTACGAATGATCTAATCTTGTGAGGGACAGATATTTACTGGAAAAGTGAGAATACAACCAGAAATTGTAAATTAATTAAAACCAGTAAAGAAAGACTAGAGTCGGGCGGAACCATCTATTTCACAGCAAACACCACTGCGTCTCTATTAGGGTGGTTTTATCTCAAAGGGAAAAAATCGCCAACCCCCTTAAAATTTTTCATTTTGTTAGATTTTATGATTCCCAAAATTTGAGCACAATTGGAAGATGTAATATTGGGTTGCCCAAAAAGTAATTGCGGATTTTTCATATAGTCGGCGTGGACAAATTTTTCACAGCTTGTGACTCTGTAATTGCATTCTTTCTTCTGTCCGTTATCAGCTGCTACTTTTAGCTTGCTTTAGAAAAAAAGTGTAAAAAAAGTATATTTGATTAAAGTTCATTCTAAGATTTATTAAAAATGCATTTACTTTCTTTTCAAAATTTTTGGGCAACCCAATAGTACTGAATTCGAGATAATGAAGCCAATGTTCCTTAAAAAAGTCCAAGGTAACCCTTGTGTTGATGTTCAGCATGTCGTATTTTGAAATCGCATTTATTATCCAATCATCAATTTTGGGAAAAATCGGTTCAGATTTCGATATAGCTTCCATATATAAAATTCGCCCGATTTGCACAAAATCGACCAACCAAACTTCACCTCATCTCCCTCAAAATTGAACAAATCAGTAAAAGATATGCATACCAAATAAAAACCAAATAACAATGAGTTTCGTTATGACTACGTTTACCCGGTAACTATTAACCGCATTTGTTACCGTGTCTGCATGAATGAGAATGTGTAAGAGCTATCATATGTGACGCCAAGTATTTTGGGACACTTGATGGTCTGAATCATTTCTCCATAGACCATCACAGTCAGCTTGGTATTCACCTCACGCATATTTTGATGTGGCTGAAAATTGGGTAGCAAATAAATTCCGATTTCCAGCAGCGAAATATGAGGCAAGTTCGTTGAGGTAGACTTTCAACCTATCGCAGATGTCAACAATGGGTAAGGGGCCTGATGCCATTATCCTACAATGGTCCGCATATGATACGATCTCTATGACGTAGGGAGGAGGTGGAAGGGAGGATAGGTGGAGGTTAAACAGTGCCGGAGATATCAGCCCGCATTGGGGAACTCCCTGTTGCACTCTACGGTGCTTCGACTTCTTATCTCTAAATTCCACATATGACTGGCGACCACACTGATAATTCGCGACCCAGCGTTTCAGGCCTGGCTGGAGGGACATATTAGCGATGTCCGCAAATAGTTTGGCATGGCTGACCAAATGCCTTTGGTCACCGAATGCCTTTGATAGGCCCAGTGCCACGGCCTGGCCTGGGGTGATTGAAGCCCCGGCAAATGTGTGCGGTGATGGCATGCAAAGCAGTTGTTGTGCTATGCAGTCTTCGAAATCCGGCGAATGGAAATTCACCTACGAGGCTTGGGAGGAGTAATGCTTCAAGCGTCTTTGCTACTGGTGAGAGAAGGGAGATCAGTCTGTACAACTCCAGCAAGCTCGGGTCCTTTCCAGGCTTCAATAGCGGGATCACTCTGCCCATTTTCCAGACATCGGGAAATATTAGAGCGTTCAAAGACAGGTTGAGGACGGTAGTAAGGTACTCAACTCCAGGTAAATCCAGATTCTTCAACATCAATGTAGAGATTCCGTCGGGGATCAACGCCTTGGGTGATTTGGCGCCAGGTAACTTCGTAACTTCGCCCACGGTAAATTGTGATGGCTGTCCATCGGCTCGGAGACCACGTATGCGGCGAATGGCTCTCATCCTTGCCCTGTCACCCTCAGGATGCACATTAAATTGACTGTTGAACAACGTGGCGCATCTCTTCGGATCAGTCACGGTTACGTCGCCAAAAGTGACTGAGGTCCTGTCATACCCTCTACTGGGGTTCGAGAGTGACTTAACAGTAAACCACAGCTTGCCTAACCCGGTGCCTAAGTTACATTGCTCCAAGTGTTCCAGCTACAAATTCCGCCTATGTTCGTTGACTACCCTGTTTATTTCCAGCTTCAGCTGGGTGATTCTAGGGCTAGTGGGGTCCGTACAATGAATCCCATCACGCTCATCCGCTAGTACCACTGTCTGCGCCGGGAAATTGGGCCGCAGTCGGGGTATTCGACCGGCTGCTGCGTTAATGATGTCTCGGAATTTTCTCTCGGCAACTAGCACATCCGAGGGGTAGTACACTAAAGCGGCGATTGGTATACTCTCAGAAGCCAGACCAATCGGCCTTCTTCAACGATCAGAGCTTATGAAGTCGGGTGGTCGGTCGATGGAGAGAATTATGGGGAGGTGGTCTGACCCCAAAGAGATGACGGTCACCCAGGAGATCAGGGGATGCAATGGAAATGTGTGGCCAGCTGCTGCACCTCCTTGTAATCCTAGAGGGGGCATCCTCATTTACCGTGCAAAACGTGGAGCATTCCATCTGCTTTGCCAAAGCCATGCCACGCTGGTCGTTACCTAGGGGAGAAAGCCATGAAATGTTATGCGCATTAAAGTCCTCTAGAAATAGACGATTATGGCCATATAGTAACCCACTTATGTCGTTTCAAATTTCAGCAAAATAGGGTAATAAATAAAGCTTTTATCTTCAGACCTTTTATCGGGAGATCGGTCTATATGGCAGCTATATATAAA
The DNA here is from genome assembly GCF_963082655.1 of Stomoxys calcitrans. Classification (NCBI taxonomy): domain Eukaryota; kingdom Metazoa; phylum Arthropoda; class Insecta; order Diptera; family Muscidae; genus Stomoxys; species Stomoxys calcitrans. Next base: position 130,513,833 of record NC_081555.1, read on the forward strand.
TATAGTCCGATCTAATCCATATTTAGGTCAGATGTCGGGAGGCTTAAACTACTCACTGTTTCAAATTTCAGCAAAATCGGGTAATAAATAAAGCTTTTATGGTCTTCAGACCCTTTATCGGGAGATCGGTCTATATGGCAGCTATATATAAATATAGTCCGATCTGAACCATATTTGTGTCAGTTGTCGGGAAGACTTAAACTACTCACTGTTTCAAATTTCAGCAAAATGGGATGAAAAATATTTTTTTTTTGTGGGCATTAGAAAATCGGTCTATATAGCAGCTATCCAAATATGGTCCGAATTGGCCCGTTAAAGAACTTAACCAGCGTGCATCAAAAAGACGTATCTGTGCCAAATTTCAGCTCAATTACTCTATTTTTGAAGGAAGTGATTACATCAGACGGTCGGACAGACAAGACTTTCTTGCACAAGATGTTCTTTTTAATGTTCCAACCAGTGTTGCCACTCAAGAAAATTATTTCCCACCAAAAATTAAGAAAAATCCTACCAAACCCGACCAAAACCTACCAAATGTTCTACAAGGTAATTATATATGTTGGAAAAACCCCAAAAATTGAAGTCAGCCTACCAACCTACCATGAGAATAAAAACCCACCAAAAACGGCAACACTGGTTTCAACATGTGTGCATAATTTTATCAAAATCTGTTCAGTTTTATAATATAGCTCCCATATATATGTTTCATCCGACAACGCATTTTTAGGCTCTAATAGCCATATTGTTGGTCTGATCTTTACAAGATTTTGCACAATACATTCTTTTCAATGCCATGTATGGTCCATGTCGGTTAGTAACATGATATAGCTCCCATAGAAATCGATCTCGACTTCTTGAGCCACTAGAGGGCGCAATTTTTATCCGATTTGGCTGAAATTTAGCATGAGGTGTTTTGTTACGACTTTTAACAACTGTGCTAAGTATGGTTCAAATCGGTTCATTGCCTGATACAGCTGCCATATAAACCGATTTCGAATCTAACTTCTTAAACCGCTAGAGGCCGCAATTATTATCCGATTTGGCTGAAGTTTTTTGTTTTAACTTGCAACTACTATATTAAGTATGGTCCAAATCGGTTTATAACCGAATATAACTGCCAAATAAACCGATTTCGGATCTTGACTTCTTTAGCCGCTAGAGGGCGCTCTTGAAGATCTAAACCGTAAATGGCATACAATTTACCGGATTTAACCTTATTTCTTTACAATAATACTTACAATCACATTTTTCCCGTATATAGTGCAGATAGGACAATATTGGATATATCTGCCATAAAGACCAATTTCCCGATTTGAGGCCTTGAATCCATATAAGGCCCAATTATTACCTGTTTCACTGAAATTTCGAACATTGAGTGTGTGTTTGGTCCAGGTTGGACCATATTTCTATACACATAGCTGTCATAGATGAATAAATGGTTAATTTTTCACCGGATTTTGGACGAAATGGGGTTAATATATACATAGGTGGTGGTGGCTATCCCAATGTCGACTGGGCCAATTTTAATGCCTTTTCATTGTTTTATAACTTCCTCGATTTCTTTTTTATTTAAATAGCCCCTTCCTTAACCCTTGCTTAACTCCATCTGCGTCATTTTTAGATCACCATAAGCTCCCTGGCATAGTCCTTCAATTAGTGGCTTGATATAATGCAACATTGTGCCAAGATGGGAATCCCTCAAAGTTATTATAACAGTAGATTTATCTTTATGATGCAACACTTGTTCTTTGTGAAATTTATGGCCCTTAGTATGAATAATAAAAAAATTAAATCAATTTTAGGATTCCACTGTCCAGTACTCAACAGTTTTTTTTTTCCAACAGAAGTGTAAGCTTCGATGAAAGCTATAAAATCACCATTAAAATTTAGGATTGTTATCGTGAATGGTATCAGTTGCATGTTTTCTCTTTTCATTGGTCATAAAAAGAAATATTAATGTTTATTATTTATGTTGAGCACCACCAAGGTGATGCTTTATATATTGAAACTTCGTGCGCCTTCAAATATGCTATAGTTTTTTTATTTTTTATTTTGAAGTTAATGAAGTGTATGAAAATCTGTACGAAACGAAAGGATAAGTGATGAGTGAGCAAATAAAGGACATTAGTAACTCCTCCTTACTCCTTTTGGAATCATGTGGGCTTCTTATTGGAGGAAACAAAAGTAAAAATATTGCATACCTTAGGGTAGTAAAATAAATTTCTTTGTAAATGTTCCCCAGGGTGAATAATATTTATTTAGCACTTTATCATGTTTCCTTTGACACCATTTGTGTAGCATATTTTGCAATCAAACAAGAACAGCTACAAATTGTAAATAAAAAAACTGTGTCCACTGATAAAGAAACTTTTGTTATAAATTAAAACCAATGTTCTGTTACAAGCGACTATGCTTTTTTATCTCTATGAGGCATACGTTTTTTGGTGTAAACATTGCTGTCGACAAAACAATAATGCGCTTAGGGGAAATTTCACATCATGATATATGTTTCTAATGGAATAAAAGTTGCAAATATTTGTAGCTCACTGCTGCGACAATAAGATTTTGCATTGTTCCCAAAAATTTTGGTCTATAGTTGAGACAAGCCGACAAACGATCCTACTCACAAGCCTACATTCAGTGACTAACAACGAAACTGAACTATAAATAAAATGAGCCATACAAGTATGTGAAGAAAGACAAAAGCTGTATTATTATCAGCTGTTGTTGGCAATACAAAACACATCTTTTACTTACCATTAGAATGTATGAAGAAGATGAAAGATGGAAATGATGCTTATTTACCAAATCACCCAAGTAGTGACTAAAGCCATAAAGGAAATAAAACCACATACCTTTAAAGAGATAAAAAGAAATACACAGAAGAAGGAAATCATTAGTAAAAGTTATTAATATTTCAAGATTTTTTTTTGAGTTCAACTAAGTTCAATACAACTTCCAACAGATGAACAAAATCATGTGTAGTACGGAAGAAGTGTAATTTGCCACAGACAGAATGTCTGTCATTACACAAAAATACATGCATTGGGGAAAAGTACAGCTAATAAGCGGGGTTGTCGAGCTTGGTTAATGTGGTAATTGTATCATAGATGCGTTGTCGCTATTAATACGATTCAAAAACAACATACCAACGCACGGCCCTTGAAGCCATCACACCTAATATGGTTGAAAAGTTTTCTTACCAAAGACAAAACGCGTCCCATAGTGGTTGGTGTGTGTTGCTACCTTTGACTTTTCTTTTCCATTTGCATCTCCGATCATTGAGCTCGTCTCAAAAGAGAAACAAAAAAAAGATGCCTTCAGGAGCTTCCTGAAGTATATTTCTTAGAGTGCTTTCCCTTAACCGCAATTGCCACGTCATCAGCATACGCCTTTTTGTCCAGAGACAATAATATATTGTTAATGGCTATATTCCAAAGTAGAGGAGACAGTACCCCTCCTTAGGGAGTTCCTCCGCTGACCCATCTTTTGAGATCCATAGATCCCAATCCTGCCGTAATGAATCTTTGAGTAGGTAGGTTATTAATAAACTTTCATACGGTAGAGTTGATGCCTAGAAACTCCAACTCCTTCTTGATTGACGTCGGTTTTACACTTCTGAAAGCACCTTCAATGCCAAGAAATGCTACCATTGTATATTCCTTGACAGCGAGAGAAACCTCTATGTAGCCGACTAGGTCGTGAAGGACTGTTTCAGTGAATTTGCCTTTACTGTATGCTTGCTGCTGCCCTTTACAATAACAAGTAATTATTTTTTTCTTGCCACAACTGAAATGGTCTTGATCTTTAAAGTCACCCGTCGACTGTCTGTTGAAAACACGCTAAATTTCAAGCAAGGCTCTTGAAATTTTGCAAAATTCCTTCCTATTAGTATAGGCCGGTTGGGATTGTAAACAGTCTATACATGTTTTGACATAACTGCCATATAAGCCGATCTAGCACCTTGACTTCTAGAGAACTCAAGGGGTTAGAAGTCATATTTTTGTATGTCATATTTTTTTATGACTTCTAACTTTTTGTCGTACAATAGGACGTATGAGTATTTTTAATAAATTCATGTTGGTTCATGGTTGCGTATGATTAATTTCATAAAAGTGTCATAGGTTGCGTATGGTGCACATTGTTTTACCCACCATCATTGTTGTTGTGATTTTTAATTATTTTAGTGTGTTGTTGAAGCGTGTATCGTTCAATATTTGTACTCACCACCATACAACAGGAGGTGTATTTATTTAGTCATTCTGTTTGCAACAGATCGAAATATCCATTTCCGACCCGACAAAGTACGTATACTTCTGATCGTTATGCAATCCATACGATCCGTCACGCTACAGTCTTTAAAAGCTGAGATATTGAGCTGAAAATTGGCACCGATCCGTATTTCTTCCAATTGCAGGTTAAGTTCTTGAATGGATCAAATCGGACTATATTTGGATATAGCTGTCATATAACCTGATCTCTCGATTTAGGGACATAAGCCCATAATAGTCACATTTATTGTCCGATTTCCCTAAAATTTGGCACACTGAGTTGCAATATGGCCCCCGATATCCGAACGGTATATGAACCATTTACATATAGCTCCCTTATATACCGATGTGCCAATTCAGTGTCTTAAGCCCATAATCGACACATTTATTACCCGCTTTCGCTAAAACTAAGAACGATAAGTTTTAGTAGGCCCGTCGACATTCATACCGAATTTGGTCCAGATCGGACCTTATTTGGATATAGTTGCCATATGAACCGATCTGGCTATTTAGGGTCTTAAGTCCACAACGGCTCATTTATTATCCGATTTCGTTGAAAATCGGAGGAGTGAATTGCACTATGCTACCCTTTTGGGTAGCGACCCCGTATGGTCTACATTAGTCTTTCGATTTTCCGATTAAGAGTTTTAGGCCCACAACAGGCGCATTTATGGACTGATTTGGCTGAAAATTTTCATAGTGGGTTGGACTATTGCCTTCGATATGTAAACCAAAATATGGTCCATATTGTGCTATATTTACATAGATTTGCTTTATAGACCGATTTAACGATTCAGTGTCTTAAGCCCATTACAGGCGCTTTTATTACCCGATGTTGCTGAAATTGAGTTTTATAAGCCCGTTGACATTCGATCCGAATATAGTCCAGATCCGACCATATTTGGATATAGTTGCCATATAGACCGATCTGGCTGCTTATGGTCTTAAGCCTTTAAGATGCGCATTTATTACTCGATTTCGCTAAAGTTTGCATCAGTGACTTGCTCTAGGTATCTCGTTGTCCGAACCATATATGGCACCTGGTGAAAATAGGGTACTATATTTTTCGTTATCCGAAGGGTGGACGGACCCTCACCTCTAGCCCCATTTTCAAAAACTCCAGATCTTGGATATAGGTGCACAGTTATAAGCGAAATTTTGTATGCCATCTTAAGGTACCCCAAAAATACGAAATTGGTATAAAAATTTGGGGTCAAATCGTCAGAGAAAGCGGGTGGGCGAACCCTCACCTCTAGCCCCATTTTCAAAAATGCCAGATCTTGGAGATAGGTGCACTGATATAAGCGAAATTTTGTATGCCATCTTAAAGTACCCCAAAAATACGAAATTGGTATAAAAATTAGGGGTCAAATCGTCAGACCAAGAGTGTTCGTGACCTTACCGTTCTGGTTGTTATTGCCCTTATGGCTTTACTGTCCGTAAAGATCGCCCGGATCTCCGCCTGCAGAACCGTATTATGGTCAGGCAGTCTAAAACAGATCTCAGTCCCCGGGTTCTCAATGTAGACCCCTAGGACCACTCTGTCCCCTAGTTTGATCCATCCGTGTAACATGATCTTCCAGATGGCAATACTAGGGTTCCGCCAATTCAAGACTGTGCCGCTAGCAGCAGTGACTCGCACTCGACTTCAAGGTTCATCTCAGATATCGGATCGGAAACCTCTTCCACTCCTTCCAGGTTTCCTATCTTCGCCTCGATTATACCGCGATGGTATGAGTACAAACTTGCCATACAAAAATATCACCCCAAAGTGTCGTGGGGGCCCCATACCACCAAAAACACCACCCAACTGAAGGCCACCGTAGCGCAGAGTTCAGCATGTCCATCTATGACACTGAACGCCGGGGTTCGAATACTGGTAGGAATATCAGAAAATTTTTCCGCGGTGGTTATCCCCTCCTAAAGCTGGCGACATTTGTGAGTTACTTCGCCATGTAATAACTTCTCCCTAAAGAGGTGTCGCTCTGCGGCTCGCCGTTCGAACTCGGCTATAAAAAGGAGGTTCCTTATCATTGAGCTTAAAAATTAAACGGAGAGAGAGAAGTTTGCTTCAGTTCCTTAATGGAATGTTCATGGGCAAATTTGCATTTGCAACACGACACTTTTACCGCTTTGGCAATATGGATGTCAAATGAAAGGTATTTAAAAGTGAAGTACAAATCTGACATTAAAATACATTCCTTGGTGTCTGAGGGGCCTCCCCACCACCCCAAAACCCCCTAGCAGTACATATTTACCGATTCGGACAATATGGGTATCAGGTGAAAGGTGTTTGGGAGTTAAAAACGAGTATGATATTAAAAATTAGGTTCAAGTACTTAGGAGGTATAGCCCGATACAGCTCCCATATAAATCAATCTCTCTATTTTACTTCTTGAGCCCCCAAAGGGCGTAATTCTTATTCGAATTGGCTGACATTTTACACAGGTCTCCAACATATAATTTAATTGTGGTCCAAACCGGTCCATATCTTGATATCGCTTTAATAGCAGAGCAAATCTTTTCTTATATCCTGGAGAGTATATAAGATTCGGCTCGGCCAAACTTAGCACGCTCTTACTTGATTTTTTTTTAAATTTTCGTCTATAATAGCCAATTTTTTGAGATTTTCTACACAGATAGAAAAATTACGGTACTTTGCCAATACCGCCTGGTATTATTTGATTCGCGTCATTGGCAAAGATTTTAAATACCATTTGGCATCAATTCAATACCAGACAAAGTAGGCTATTAGGTATTGCCTGTGTCACATTTGGATTCTGACGCGATGATCAGAAGTGTTATTGAGATTTTCTACACCGATAGAAAAATTATAGTAGATTATTTTGTTCGCGTCATTGGTAAAGATTTGAAATACCATTTGGCATCAATTCAATACCAGACAAAGGATGCTATCAAGTATTGCCTGCATCACATTAGGATTCTGACGCGATGATCAGAAGTGTTGTTGAGCTTTGTACTTAAAATATTGACGCTATTAAAAAACAAATAAATAAAATGTTTTAATACCATTTGGGTGCCTGCACAAATACTCCAAAGTGGTGGAAATGGAAATAGTACAAATTCTAAGGACATACTACATCAAAAACATGATAGTCTCTTGTGTGGAAAACAATGCCGTGTTGGTGTATTTATATGAATACCACTTCTGGGAATCAATGGATATGGAATCAATTGCTGAATACAAAGAATTGAGGTTGGGCACGGTTGCAACATTGCAATGCAAATTTGCCCATGAACATTCCATTAAGGAAATGGGACAAACTTCTCACATATCAATGAGTGCAGTCCGATTCTATTTTAAGCTCAATGATAAGGGACCTTCTTTTTATAGCCGAGTCCAAACGGCGTGCGGCAGAGCGACATCTCTTTGGGGAGAAGTTTTTTATATGGCAAACTACCTCAACATTTTGTCGCCTGCATTAGGAGGAGATAACCACCGCTGAAAAATGTTCTGATGTTCCCGCCAGGATGTAAACCCAGGCGTTCAGCGTCATAGGCAAAGTACCGCAAAGTACATGGCAAAGTACCTCACAAATGTCGCCAGCATTAGGAGGAGATAACCACCGCTGAAAATTTTTCTGATGTTCCCGCCAGGATTCAAACCCAGGCGTTCAGCGTCATAGGCGGACATTCTAACCTCTGCGCTACGGTGGCCTCCGGTACAACATTACTTTTTGTAATTATTAACATAAATAATCGAAATAAAGTTAGATTAAAATTATTTTCAAAGTTTTTTTTTTGTTTCATTAGGGGGTGGAATAATTTATAACGGTTTGGTACTAAAATCAATAACGGTTTGGTACTAAAACCAAATAACGGTCTGGTGCTAAAATCAATATTGGTATTAAAACCAATACCAGTTCGATAATAAGGCTAGTACCTAACGGTACTAATCATTTAATGTTTCATCCTTACCATCCGGTATTGTTTTTGTACCATACGGTGTTGCTTTACTATCAATACCGTATGGTATTGAAATGAACACTTTTGGTATTAACTTTTCTCTGGGTGTATCTAATACAAGACAATAGTTCAGAACTGTCTAGTACATCGCAAAAGCATTGGAACTCTCATTCAGGCAGTTAAGGCCTTCGAAAAGTGTAAATTTTTCGTGAAAATATTGATAGATAACTATGAACTGAACTAAAAATGGCGATTTATCAATATTGTCACGAAAAATTTGCACTTTCACTTGAGCAAAACTGCCTTAAGTAGCGTTCCATTGCTTTTGCGATGTACTGGATATTATCCATGATAATGGTTATCCAAAGTTCGGCATAGCCGATAATTTGTAAATTAGTTCCCTTTTAAAGCTTGAAGGCCTTTTTGGTTATTAGCAAATAAATCAGAGTTTCTTTGGTATATTTTCTCACCGTTTGGTAAAATTTTTGGACTTCATCAAAACTTAATGAGTTTTTACTTGATGTTTTTTTTTCTTTCAATATAATTTTAATTTGGTTCTTTTATCGTTCGATTTGACTGTAAAAATATAAATTTTTTTTTTACATACAAGTCTCTCTTAATTGTCAACTAATTAGTGATGCTCAGTTTTGAGTGGCGTTACTTAAATGATGCTTGAAAGAGCACTTAAAGCCATGACGTTTTTCACCATAAAAATGTCACGAAAAACGGCTAGTAGACGTTAAAGGTCAACCTGTAACTCCACTTCAACTTACTGACACACAAGTGGACACGTGGACAGGTGGTAAAGTGGCAAAATGAGTGGTAGCTTTCGGTAGCTGGTATCCTTTGAAGACATGAGTTGAGTGCATGACCTAGAAGGCCTTCCGTTTTCCAAGAAAACTATTTTGAAGCACAGCCTGAAAGAGTTTTTGCTCTTTTAAATGGTAGACTGCAGTAGAATAACCAGCAAGGAAAACCTGGCAACCATTACAGAAACACAAGTCGTTTTGATAAAGGGTTTGTAGCGGAGTGTGTTTTATGCACTAAAAATGGGTTGGATAGAGGACACAAAACATTTTTCTCTCATTATGTTGCGCTTATAAAGGAAAACTTAAAATGCATTCAGTTGTTATTTTTCGATCATATAATTTGTGGAATGAAAGGGCAAGATTGGAAAACGTTGTCAAAATTTGAAAACGAATTATTTAATTTATGACATTATTAAACCTTTTTCATTACAACATTCACATTCCGGTAAACTTATTTTGATTGAAATTCAAATGCTCACATATTTGACATTATTACAAACATTGTATTTGGGAGATCGACTCAAATGAACATACATATCACAAACAAAAATTGGAGGGAGAAAATGAATCTCTGTCACTCAAAAGGTCAGTAAATTAGTAAAGGCTTCTGATGGTCATCTTTAGGGACTATTAGCACAAAAAAAAAATTAGAAAGGCATTAAGTTCGATCGGGCAATCTTTGGATAACTAACACCTCGGATATATAAGCAGTCTTCAAAGGCAAAAGTCGTGCGTTGCCGACTATATAACATCTTTCACCTCGTAGTCCTATGTGTCCCGTTATGATACCAAAAGCTATACAGACGTGTTACCTACTTTCTTTCAGTAATAGCCTCGTCCTCTCACCATCCGGATCACCAAATACGGTTTTCGCAGTTCTACCGACTGTTTCGCTGATCCACAGTGATACATGCGCGTTCCTTGCCCACACCCTTAACTCGAAAGGCGTCGACCCGATAGGCTTCAGGTTGACCAAGTTTATTTATTATCTGCCCTTTTATTCCCCCGTACTTCGTTATGGCCCGGCACCCAAACGATGCGGATTTTGCCATCCTCAGAAAAGGCGTTAATCTCCTTCTTACACTGCAAGACTGTTCGTGACCTTACCCTCGTGGTTGTTATTGCCCTTATGGACAGTTTACTGTCCGTAAAGATGTTCACACTGGACGTCCTCGCGTTAGCACTTCATACGTTCCGTGGTCGCCCGGATCTCCGCCTGCAGGTCCGCATTATGGTCAAGCAGTCTAAACAGATCTCAGTCTCTGGGTTTTCAATGTAGACCCTCTGGTCCACTCTGTCCCCTAACTTTGATCCATCCGTGTAACATGATCTTCCAGATGGTAACACTAGGGTTTCGCCAGTCCAATACTGTGCCGCTGACAGCAGTGCCTCGCAGTCAACCTCAAGTGTCGTGTCAGGTATCCGATTGGAAACCGCTTCCCTTCCTTTCAGAATTTCAATTGTCGCCTCGATTATACCGCGATGGTATGAACTGCTCCCATCCTCAATCCATTCTCCCATCGCCTTAAGTCTCATATGCGCTATGGCTGCCTCACACTTAATCTGTATGTCAATGGGTCGGATATCTAGAAAAGTGTCCAGTGGCCTAGTGGGTGTGGTTCTCATCGCTCCGCCTATGCCAAGACAACATGTTCTCTGAACCTGTTGTATGGGCCTTATGTTGCACTTTTTCTCCATTAGCGTCCATCAAACTACTGAGGCGTAAGTAAGTCTTAAGTCTATTAACGCTCCTGTAGAGACAGTGGAATAATATCCTCGGATTTAAGCCTCATTTCGAGCCAACGGCCCGTCTACATAGTGCCCAATATCTGTGAGCCTTCTCAGTACGCTTCTAAATGTGACACTTCCAATTAATTTGCCTATCCAAAATCACTCCTTAGCATTTGACCTTGTCAGATATCGATATTGTTTTATTGAGGAACATGTTGCGTCAAATTGGCCCACCTTCGTCTTCGTCGCGAACAGGCATATTTCAGTCTTCTCTGAGTTTACATTGAGACCTCTGGGTCTAGCCCAGTTATATGCCATATGCAAGACCCTTTCGGCTCTTCTGCATAGCTGGTTGGGATCCTTACCACTAAGAAGTATTATAACATCGTCTGCATAGCAGACGGGTTCAAATCCCTCCTCAGTCAACATCCAACCCAAAGGAGTGGCGATTAAATGCCCCCTTTTGGCGTGCCTTGTGCCACTTTATATCTATCTCATGGGACCCGAAATTTATCCACCTATTCCTTAGCATATGGTTTATCCAGTTTCTAAGTACGGGGTCCACCGGGTACGGGTCCAAGGATTGGATCAATGTGTAGGTCCGCATATTGTTCAATGTCCTCTCGATGTCAATGCAAACCGCCAATGTGTACGTTTTGCCATTGAATGATTCTTCTATTTTATGCACAACCTCGTGCAGGACAGGCTCCACCGACCTTCCCTTGACATAGGCATGCTCTTTGTATTTAAGCAATTCGCTGGATGTCATACTCTTTATCGTGGTGTCCACAATACGTTTAATTTTTTTGAGTAGAAAGGACGTAAGGCTTATAGGTCTGTAGGCCTTTGGTGTTGCCTAACTTGCCTTGCCGGGCTTGGGTATTACCACCCTTGCCTCCTGCCAAGCTTTCGGAAAGTATCCAAGTCCATGGCACGATGTAAAAATATTGGGCAGGTGAAGCACCATATAGTTGGCCTCCTTTTGTCGTAACGCCGGAAATATTCCATTAGATTCGGGTGACTTAAATAGTTTGAAGCTTCTCAATGCTTCCTTGGCCATAAATTCCGTAATGATAAGCCTTCGATCAACCTCATTATTCCAAGATTCATGTGTCTCCGTGAGTATTGATCGGCGACCGCATATAGCATGTATTTTTTTCATCTTGTAAACATTTTAGAACGGTCCTGCCCTGTCTGATCGTCCGTCCGTCCCTCTGTCCATCCTGTTACCCGATTTGCCTTCTACAGTCCGTAGTAGCATACATTCTTGCCTGGCTTGGTAGAAATTTGGAACGTTAAGTGGGTTCCCAAAATTTGACCCGGCTGAACTTATCACGTTTTAAATTTGTTTTTCATGACCTATTCAAAATAACGCATACGTGCCATGTTTACCATACCATCAGTTATTGGCATCAATGGATCTGAACAAAAAACACTCTACTTAATAAATTTCTCTTTTGCCTACATTCGTAAGTGACAGATGGAAAACCCCCAAGATGTTTGTCTCCAATGCAGACTGTTTTGAACAAAGGCAAAGTAAAAGTAGGCTAAAAGTAGAAGAAAAATATCAACATTTTTGAAAGCGAAAATATGAGAGTATGTGTCCAAAGAAACCTCTTGAGTCAGCCAAGTACAATACATTTACATAAATCTATTGTTGTTGATGGTATTGCGAAGTCTGCTTGCCTTCGAAGAATGTGGCAAAGTAATCGAAAGTTTTGTCTGTTTCACATTTGGAGAACTGCAGCAAGTAAAAAGTAGCGAAGAGTTTAGACAAGCCGAATCTAATGTACCCTCCGCCATAAATCTGATGAAATTTTTGTATATCCCTATCCCGTGTTAAAGAGTACAAAGGAAATCTAATATCCTAACTAAACATGGAGAAAAGTCTCCAGCATAGAATTTTAATAAAAAAAAAACTATCTTTCATGGCTTGAGATTTTGTACGTCTTTCGCTGAATGGAGGTTTAGTTTTTCTTTACCTTAAGACATTTTTTTTTCTTGGTGGCTTCATAGTTGGTTGCATATCTATGTAGTCTTATTCGTATATTGCAAAGCGTAAACGGATATCTTTCGCTTTAATGTATTTTCAAGGGAAATGATACTTGCCTTTGTATTCATAGCTATAAGGAATTTCTTCAATTTTATTCAAACTTTTTCATTTTTATTCAATTTCTTTTCTTGGGGCTGAAAACCTCAAAACCACTGGAAAAAAGTGAGAACTACAAAGAAAAACTGGATTCGCTATCAAACGATTTTTTTCTAATGAAGATAAATCGATTTTTTTCAAGTTTTCTTTTTTTTATATTTTCAAAGATGAGGAGGAAATTGGTAGGAAAAGTAGTGGTTTAAACATAAAATAAAAAGAATATGAATGACGCGTTAAGGGAAGAGATGAAATTTTATCTTCCTTAAAGACAAAAAATAAAACAAATTCATTCTTGCTTTAAAAAACGCCTGAAATATTTTGAAATGCGATAAATTTAATGGATATTCTTTACCTAATTGAGAAAGAGAATGGTCATACTGTGTAAAATCAAATATGACTTGCGATAAGATCTTTAAGATCACCCACCACCATAGGGTGGGGGCATAAATCTCATATATAAAATTCAATTTGTGTTTGTCGGCTTGTTTGTTTGTTCCGTATAGACTCAAAAATGGCTGAACCGATTACTTTGAAATTTTCACAGATTGTGTTGGTTGGTCTGGAAGGAAACATAAGCTATATAAGTTTTTCATATCGGGAGGGGAGCGGACCCTCCCCCCTACCCCAAAAATAAAAGTGGACCGATCGGGACAATATGGGATTCAAATGAAAGGTATTCAAGAGTAGAGTACGAATTTTATAATAAAAGTTTGATGCAAGCACCTGGAGGGCCGCCCCAGCCCCAAAACCCCTTAAAATAGGTTTATTTGACGATCATGACAATATGGGATTCAAATGAAAGGTATTTAAGAGTAGAGTTCGAATTTGATTATAAAAGTTGGGTCCAAGTACCTGGGGGGGGCAACCCCAGCCTCAAAATTCCTTAAAATAGGTTTATTTGACGATCATGACAATATGGAACTCAAATGAAAGGTATTCGTGAGTAGATTACGAATATGGTCTGGAAGTAGGAACAGGCTTAATAATTTATTGATAACGGAAGGGGGCGGACTCGCCACCGTTACCCCAAAAACACCATCCAAAATCAAAAGCGGAGCGATAAGGACAATATGGGTATCAAATGAAAAGTATGCGGGAGTAGATAACGAATCTCGCATACAAATTCATGTCGACGTATAGGGGGTCACCCCACCCCCACAAAGACGCCCAAAATGGGTACATAAGCCAATCACGGATATTTGGGACTCGGTTTGTTTGTTCCGTATAGACTGAAAAACGGCAGAACCGATTTTCTCGAAATTTTCGCATATTATGTAGGTTGGTCTCGAAGGAAACATAGGCTATATAATTTTTCGAAATCGGAAGGGGGACGGACCCTCCCCCTTATGCCAAAAACACAACCCAAAATCCAAAGAGGACCGATCGGGACAATATGGGTATCAAATGAAAGGTATTGGGGAGTAGAATGCGAATATGGTATTAAAAATTGAAACTAAGTACCCATCGGGCCGCCCCAACCTCAAAACTCCCCCAAGCAGACATATTGGACGTTCATTTCAATATGGGGCTCAAATGAAAGGTATTCGGGAGTAGGTTTCGAATCTGGCATACAAAATCATATCGAAGTATAGGGGATCATGCCACCTCTCAAAAACGCCATTAGATCCATTATGACTATATGATACTTGGCTGGACCGATTTTCTTAAAATGTTCATAGATTGTGTACGTTTGTCTGGAAGGAAACATAGGCTATATAATTGTTAGACATCGGTTGGAGACGGGAACACGAATATGGTATTAAAATTTGGGTTCAAGTACCCAGCGGTGTATGTTTTGGGGTACGCCCTAAAGCACCCTCTAAACTGAACTTCATTTCCGTTGGCAATAAAGAACGAATTTGATATATTGGGTTGCCCAAAAAGTAATTGCGGATTTTTCATATAGTCGGCGTTGACAAAGTTTTTCACAGCTTGTGACTCTGTAATTGCATTCTTTCTTCTGTCAGTTATCAGCTGTTACTTTTAGCTTGCTTTAGAAAAAAAGTGTAAAAAAAGTATATTTGATTAAAGTTTATACTAAGTTTTATTAAAAATGCATTTACTTTCTTTTAAAAAATCCGCAATTACTTTTTGGGCAACCCAATATTTTTTCAGGGCAAAGTGCCGGTGGCCGCCCCATCCCCCATATTTACCGGCCATGGCAATATGGGGCTCAAATTAAAGAGATTTGGAAGCGCATCACGAATTTGATATCCATATTTGAGTCGAAATGTCTGAGGGGCCATCCCTCCCCTAATGAGAACATTACCCTAAGGAAGTACACTACCATCAGGAATTGAGAAAGGGCAAATCCTTACACATCAATGAGTGCTTTCCGATTCAAGTTTAAACTCAATGATAAAGGACCTTTTTTATAGCCGACTCCGAACGGCGGACTCGGGGAACATTTTTTAACTGACCATGCATGGCATTGTACCTCGCAAATGTCGCCAACATTAAGAGGGGATAAACACCGCTTTGTCCGATGTTCTCGCCAGGATTCGAACGCGTTCAGCGTCATAGGCTCCAATGGTACGAATTCGATATCTGCATTCAGGACTAAGTATCCCCAACCTAAAAAGATATTAGAGAGTTAAAGAAGGCTCAGCGGAGCGGGCCCGGTTCGGCTAGTAAAGTATATACATTCTGGATCGTCTCGATATTCTGAGTCGATCTAACCATGTCCGTCCGTCTGTCGAAATCGCGACAGCGGTCGAACGCGTTGGGGATTGCAAATGGGTCAAATCGGTCCAGATTTGGATATAGCCCCCAAATAAACCGATCTCCGGTTTCGACTTCTTGAGCCCCTAGAAGCCACTATTTTCATCCGATTGGGCTAAATGGCACGATTGTGTCAGCATGTCTTTGTAACAAGCCAAGGAGCAAAGAACGACCGCCATGGTGGACTCCAGAGCTGGTTGGTCTAAGGAAGACACCAAACGATTGGGACATCTTAGGCTTAGGGTTGAGCTAAGACTTTATAAGGGCGAGGTGGGTAGAATTCTGCAGCTCCGTGAAGGGTTCATCTGAGGCCTCTAGGCTAAGAAAGATTCTGTCCTCTTGACCTACTACGGTTATAATCAGAAGTCAAAGAATGTATTGTATGAACAATATCTAGTGAGGAAACACTAGAACCACTAGTTGATACACATTTCCCGGGAAATTCCCCAACGGACAACGTGTCGACAGAAGAAGTTGTCGCTGGAATTCATTCGTCGGTTTAGATTTCGATATAGCTCTCATATATATATCGCCCGGTTTTCACTCCTAGAGCCACTGCAAGCGCATATATTTACCAATCTTCCCAAAACTTCGTACAACGATTTCCTCGACGACTTCAACAATATCCATAAAGTTTGCTCGAAATCGGGTCAGATTTAGATATGGCTCCCATATATATGTTCGTCCGATTTGCAGTGATGTTGCAATAAAATGGTCTTTTGTTAACCGATTCTCTCGAAATTTGGCAGGAAGGATTTTCTTATGACTCTCGACATTAATGATGAGTTTCATGGAAATCGATTCAGATTTAGATATTTTCACTCCTAGAGCATTGTTTGACCAATCTTGCCAAATTTTTGCACAACGCTTTTCTCGACGACTACCTCATTATCTGAGCAGTTTACTCGAAATCGGTTCAGAATTAGATATAGCTCCCATATATATGTTCGTTAGATTTTGAGTAATTTGCAATAATGTTGTCATTTGTCAACCGTAGTTATTACAGTCTGAGTATATTTGCTCGCCGAGGTCCATCAAAATTGGTTCAGAATTGTATATAGCTCCCACATTGTACTTATAGGGTAGGTGTAGCGTATTATACAGTCGGCACCGCCCGACTTTTGCCCTTCCCTACTGGTTCTGGATGAATTGGTATCTCTTGCAATGTATCTGGGTGATCTTCACTTCAAATTCGACAATTCTGCTTATTTACGTACCCATAGAGCCAAAATTGAGTTTCATCGCTCAATGAAAGAAGCGCGCGATGAACATTCTTAACAGAGCACGCATTTTGATAACAAAATTCAATAAATTGCATGCATTGTTCCGTTTTTAACACGATTAATGTTTAAAAATTATCCAAACTGAGGATGTTTGATAGTGAAACAAAACACGAAACTTTCGTGAGCTGTTTAAACCATTCGCCCTTTTTATGGGAGTTATATCTAAATCTGTACAGATTTTTATGAAAGCGTGAATATGCCATATCGGATGAAATATATATGGGAGCTAAATCTATATCCGAAAAAATGTTGAGAAAATTTTTAACACATTTTGGGACGTCAAATAAGACACCCCACGCCTAATTTTGTAAAGATCGATCAATGTGTCTAGGTCTTCTCCTTCTTAGAGTTGCAAAAAAAAAAAAAAATACATAAAGTTTCTATACCCTCTACCACAGAGTGGTCTATGGTATAAATATGAACCGTTCTTGTCATATTTGGTATGAAAGTGTTGCAGTCCAAATTCAAGTCAAACATTCAAATTTTAGCAAAATCGCGCAATAAATGAGTCTATCATGGGTACCATACCCACAATCGGCAGCTATATATCTCTAAATATGGTCCCATAATAATCATATTTCTTTCGGACTATCTGCGAATTGTTTTTTGTCTAGTCATAGAAGTTGAAAAACTCACAAATATCGCGTGGCTGGCGATAAGCCAATATAAAATACGGTTTACATTTTCTATTACCACCTAATCAAAATACTTTCCCTTTTGATAGAATTAAATTAATAGATGAATAGGAATTAGAATTAGCAAAATCGCTTGCACGTGGCAACTCTGCACTATGAATTAAGCATTAAGCATGTGTACACCACACACCTGGAATAGTGAGTATTAGTTTCACTCAGTTTGTGTGTGAGTTGGTAATCTTCTAATTATGTATTCACAAGATATGCAGCATATACGTGCAAGCTTTGTAATAGAAACTACAACTGATGAATATTCTCTGTTCTCTTTATTTAAATTCACAAATACATGCTAGCAAATTCATATATTGCAGCCACTGGAGCGCGACGAAACCATGCTATTAGTTGTGTTATACTATAACGGATATTTAATTCCCAACATACATTCGCATACAGGATGATGGACAAGCAGTAATCTGTAGTTATCACATACTTACATGCGCCAGGCAATGAAGCTTGCCGTGACAGAGAGAGAGAGAGAGAGAGAGAGAGAGTGACAGACATGACGAAGTATAGTATGATGCATCTGTGATGTTATCTGAAAACTATACCATTTATTGTGCAGTTCTATTTGAAATGAAAGCTTAGTTTGCTAAGACAAAAGAGTGTGTTGTTGTTGATACATAGATGTTGGCGCACAACCTTCCACATGTACACTGAAAAACTTTTTGTCCTAATATTAAAGATTCGTGCCAAAGCAACGTAATTTAAAGATGATTAATTTTGCAACCTATTAATGAAACATTCCTTTTGGTGACAAATATTTTCCTCTATATTAAGTAATAGTCAAACCGGGCCCGCTCCGCCGCATCTTCTTTAACTCTCTTATATCTTTGTGAGGTACAATGCCATGCAAAGTCATTTAAAAAAATTTCCTCAAAGAGGTGTCGCACTGCAGGATGCCGTTCGGACTCGGCTTATCGTTGCGTTTAAACTTGAATCGGAAAGCACTTATTGATGTGTGAGAATTTTTCCCGTTCTCGATTCCTGATTCTTCCCTAGAGTAATGTTCTCATTAGGGGGAGGAATGGCACCTCAGACATTTCGACTCAAATATGGATATGAAATTCGCGCTGCACTTCCAAATTCCTTTAATTTCAGCTCCATTTTGCCATGTCCGGCAAATATGAACCGTTTGAATACTTGGACCCAAATTTTAATACCATATTCGTTTTCTAATCACCAATACCTTTCATTTGATACCTTTATAGTGCCCATCAAACCACTTTCGGATAGGGGTGGCGTTTTTGGAGTAAGGGGGAGGTTCCGCCTCCACCCGATATCTAAAAATTATATAGTCTATGCTTTCAGACTAACGTACACAATCTATGCAAATTTTGAGAAAATAAGTTCAGCTCAGTATCATACAGTCATAATGGGTCTAATGGGATTTTTGAGGGGTGGCATGACCCTCTGTACTACAATCTGATTTTGTAAGCCAGATTCGAAATCTACTCACGAACACCTTTGAGCCCCATATTGAAATGGGACATATACTAGGACATGAATTTGTATGCCATATTCGTTAACTATTCCCGCATACTTTTCATTTGATACCCATATTGTCCTTATCGGTCCACTTTTGATTTTGGGTGGTGTTTTTGGGGTAATAGTGAAGGGTCCGCCCCCATCAGTTATCAATAAATTATAAAACCTATTCCCACTTACTGACCATATTCGTCAAATAAACCTATTTTAAGGAGTTTTGAGGCTGGGGCGGCCCCCAGGTACTTGGACCCAACTACTGTATGAAATTCGTACTCTACTCTTGAATACGTTTCATGTGAATCCCATATTGTCCCGATCGGTCCACTTTAATTTTTGGGTAGTACTTTTAGGGTAAGGGGAGGGTCCGCCCCCTCCCGATATCAAAAAATTTTATAGCCTATGTTTCCTTCCAGACCAATCTACACAATCTGTGAAAATTTCAATGTAATCGGTTCCGCCGTTTTTGAGTCTATACGGAACAAAAACAAGTAAAAGCGTGCTACGTTCGGCCGGGCCGAATCCTATATACCCTCCAGCATGGATCGCATTTGTCGAGTTCTTTTCCTGGCATCTCTTCTTAGGCAAAAAAAGAATATGAGAAAAGATTTGCTCTGCTATTAGAGCGATATCAAAAGATGGTCCGGTTTGGACCACAATTAAATTATATGTTGGAGACCTGTGTAAAATGTCAGCCAATACGAATAAGAATTGCGCCCTTTGGGGGCTCAAGAAGTAAAATTGAGAGATCGATTATATAGGGGAACTGTATCAGGCTATAGACCGATTCAGACCATAATAAACACGTATGTTGATGGGCATGAGAGGATCTGTCGTACAAAATTTCCGCCAAATCGGATGAGAATTGCGCCCTCTAG
This sequence comes from Stomoxys calcitrans, assembly GCF_963082655.1. NCBI lineage: Eukaryota > Metazoa > Arthropoda > Insecta > Diptera > Muscidae > Stomoxys > Stomoxys calcitrans. The sequence goes on from NC_081555.1 coordinate 130,533,779, forward strand.
AAGCTCAAGAAGCCAAGATCCCAGATCGGTTTATATGACAGCTATATCAGGTTATGAACCGATTTGAACCATACTTGGCACAGTTGTTGGATATCATAACAAGAAACGTCGTGCAAATTTTCATTCCAATCGGATAAGAATTGCGCACTCTAGAGGGTCAAGAAGTCAAGACCCAAGATCGGTTTATATGGCAGCTATATCAAAACATGGACCATACTTAGCGCAATTGTTGGAAGTGATAACAAAACACCACATGCAAAATTTCAGTCAAATCGGACTAGAATTGCTCGCTCTAGAGACTCAAGAATTCAAGACCCAAGATCGGTTTATATGGCAGCTATACCAAAACAAGGACCGATATGGCACATTTACAATCTCAACCGACCTACACTAAAAAGAAGTACATGTGCAAAATTTCAAGCAGCTAGCTTTACTCCTTCGAATCATTTACAAACAGAATGACGAAATTAGTATACCCCCATCCTATGGTGGAGGGTATAAAAGCAAACCCACAAATAAACGAACAAACAAACACAAATTGAATTTTATATATAAGATATATTTTATTTTAAATGGTAGGTTAATAAATCTTTAACATTGTGCCTGTTATTAAAGACAAGATCCTAAAAAGGAGGTCAATAAAGATCGTTGAACGTTTGGAAGTTGACCTTGGGACAAGAGAACCTTGAACCGTAGTTAAAGACGCAAAATGGCCTTAAAAATAGGAGCGTGTGACAGTTATTTGTAAATGTGGTCCGATGTGAATCACACTCGGTTCAGAAGTCAACGGCGTTAATAAAATTTCTTGTTCCAAACTTCAGTGAAATCGAATAATTACTGCGGCGGTCTATTTCGCAACTACTTCCAAAAATGATCCATTCTGCATCATATCCTTTTCGATTGTAGTTGGCCCTGGTAAAACGAACTTTTTTTAAAATTTCAGCGAGATCGGGTAATAAATACAGCTTTTATAGGCTTTAGACCCTGACCCTGCATCAACCGAGCAGTCTGTATGTCAGCTATATGTAAATATAGTCCCGTGTCAGCCATATTCGGATCGAGTTTGCTTTTCCAACTTTCAGTGAAATCGGATAATAAATATGGCTGTTATGGGCTTAAACCTCTCAATCGGCAGATCTGTCTGTATGTCAGCTATATCTTAATATAGTTGTTATATATAATACCAAGCCGTAGTTTAAATATGGGCCGATCTAGACCATATTCCAATCGGCTGTGCATGGACTTTATGGAACTCACTTTTTCAAATTTGAGAGAAATCGGATAATATATGCGGCTTTTATAGACCTAAAATCCTGAATTTGCTGTTCGGTCTATGAACCATCGACCTTTAAAATTTTAGCGAAATCGGACAACAAATAAGACCGTTATGGGTCTAAGACCCTAAATCGTCAGAGCGGTATACATAGCTGCTATATTCAAATATAGTCTGGTTTGACCCATTCACGAACTTAGGTTAGGTTTAAGTGGCAGTCTGCCAGGCAGCAGGTCACTAAAACTGCTTTCAGAAACCTCATATCCAAGAATGGCGGAACAAATTTTATTCAAATATTTTTGTTCGTCAACTTTAATGTAATCAATGCCGAATTGTGGTACCTCTTCCTTAACTAGAGCTAGCTAAAATGTCCGACCAGCTTTTTTTGTATTATTGTACCAATCGGTAAGAATGTAAATTTGCTAACAGTTTTTATTAAAATTCATTAAAAGTCGAAGTTTCTCCCAAGAAATTAACCAAACTATCCTTTAATGTTTCGATTGTTGTTGAAAGATTGACAACAAACAGAATATTTGCCCTTGATCACTTACAATGGTGACATTGTGGCGTATGATGATTTTCTGTTGGTTACACAGGTCACGTATACGCCACAAAGTACAACGGAACCCATTTTCAAAGACCATTCACCAATACAGAGGGGAATAAAATCGAAAAAAAACATGTGCCATTTGCGAACGAATAAAGATAAACTTTTGAAGTTTGAGTCGGTTAGAGCTGAGGTGTTATCGAGATGATGTGCAAAATATCAAGGCCCTAGGTGGTCTGGGTGCACCTTTGGCAGGGCCCATAATTTGGAAAAGTTGTAACTTTCTGAAAACTCAAATTTATATTGAAAAAATTGTAAGAAAAAAATTAATAAAGGTATTTTATTTTTTTTTTTTTAATTTTGCCGATAAGTGTGTCCTTAAAAAAAAACCAAAAATAAATACCGCCCACATTTTTTGAGAAAAATATCCAAAAGACAGATTTCGGGCAAAGATAGTTTCCATTTCGGAATTTTTATACCCTCGACCATAGTATGGGGGTATACTAATTTCGTCAATCCGTTTGCAACACCTCGAAATATTCGTCTAAGACCCCATAAATATATATATTCTTGATTGTCATGGCATTTGAAGTCCATCTGTTCGTCCGAAGGAGTAAAGTTAGTCACTTAGAATTTTCAACAAATACTTCTTATTAGTGTATGTCGGTTGGGATTGTAAATGTCCCAAATCGGTTAATATTTTGATACATCTGTCACATAAACTGATCTTGAGTTTTGACTTCTTGAGCTTCTAGAGGGCGCAAATCTTATGAGATTTGAGTGAAATTTTGCATGAAGTGTTTTGTTTTAACTTCCAACAACTGTGCCAAGTATTGTCGAAATCAGTCCATAACCTTATGTAGTTGCCGTGTAAACCGATCTGCCAATTAGACTTCTTGATCGTCTAGAGGGAGCACTTCTTATCCGAATTGGCATAAATTTTGCATTTATTGCTGTTGTATGACTTCCAAGTATGGTCTTAATGAGTCCATATCCTGATAAAGCTGCCATATACACCGATCTGCCGATTATACTTCTTGGGCTTCTAGAGGGCGCACAATTTTGCGTATGTCGTTTTTGTATGACTTCTAACAACTGTGCCAACAATATGATCTAAATCTGTTTATAACCTGATATAGCCGCTATATAAACCGATCTCCCGATTAGATTTCTTGAGCTTCTAGAGGGCGCAATTCTTATCCGATTTGGCTGAAATTTTGCATGAGGTGTTTTATTAGGACCTCCAACTACTGCGTCAGGTTATGGACTTATTAACACCATACTTAGTGTTAATAAGTCCATAACCTGACATAGCTGCCATATAAACCGAACTCCTGATTTGACTTCATGAGTCCTAGACGGCGCAATTCTTATCCAATTTGGTTTATTTTTGGAGGTCTTATTATACCCACCACCGAAGGATGGGGGTATATTTACTTTGTCATTGCTTTTGCAACACATCCAAATACCCATTTCCGACCCCATAAAGTTTATATATTCTTGATCAGCGCAAAAATCTAAGACGATCTAGCCATGTCCGTCCATCTGTCCGTCTGTCTGTTGAAATCACGCTACAAGTCTTTAAAAATAGAGATATTGAGCTGAAACTTTGAACAGATTCTTTTTTTGTCCATAAGCAGGTTAAGTTCGAACATGGAATATATCGGACTATATCTTGATATAGCCCCCATATAGACCATTCAGCCGATTTAGGGTCTTAGGCCCATAAAAGCCACAATTTTTATCTGAATTTGCTGAAATTTAGGGCAGTGAGTTGTGTTAGGGCCCTCGATATCCTTTGTCAATTTGGCCCAGATCGGTTCAGGTTTGGATATAGCTGTCATGTGGACCGATTTCTCGATTTAAGGTTTTGGGTCCATAAAAGGCGCATTTATTGTCCGATTTCGCCGAAATTTGGGACAATGAGTTACGTTAGGCCCCTTGACATCTTTCTTTAATTTGGCCTAGATCGGTCCACATTTGGATATAGCTGCCATGTGGACCGATCTCCCGATTTAAGGTTTCGGGCCCATAATAGGCGCATTTATTGTCCGATTTCGCCGAAATTTGGGACAATGAGTTATGTCAGGCCCGTCGACATCCTTCTTCAATTTGGCCCACATCGGTCCAGGTTTGGATATAGCTGCCATGTGGACCGATCTCTCTATTTAAGGTTTTGGGCTCATAAAAGGCACATTTATTGTCCAATTTCTCCAAAATTTGGGACAATGAGTTGCGTTAGGCCCCTCGACATCCTTCTTCAATTTGGCCCAGATCGGTCTACATTTGGATGTAGCTGTCATGTGGACCGATTTCTCGATTTAAGGTTTTGGGTCCATAAAAGGCGCATTTATTGTCCGATTTCGCCGAAATTTGGGACAATGAGTTACGTTAGGCCCCTTGACATCTTTCTTTAATTTGGCCTAGATCGGTCCACATTTGGATATAGCTGCCATGTGGACCGATCTCCCGATTTAAGGTCTTGGACCCATAAAAGGCGCATTTGTTGTCCAATTTCGCCGAAATTTGGGACAATGAGTTACGTCAGGCCCGTCGACATCCTTCTTCAATTTGGCCCACATCCGTCCAGGTTTGGATATAGCTGCCATGTGGACCGATCTCTCTATTTAAGGTTTTTGGCTCATAAAAGGCGCATTTATTGTCCAATTTCGCCGAAATTTGGGACAGTGAGTTGCGTTAGGTCCCTTGACATCCTTCTTCAATTTGGCCCACATCGGTCCACGTTTGGATATAGCTGACATATAGAGCGATCTCTCGATTTAAGGTTTTGGGCCTATAAATGGAGTACTAATTGTCCGATGTTGTCGAAATTTTGGACAGTGAGTTGTGATAGGTCCTTCAACATTTTTCTTGAATTTGGCCTAGATCGGTCCAGATTCGGAAATAGCAAATCAGTCCTAATTTGAATATATACAGGCCGATCTCTCGATTTAAGGTCTTGGACCCATAAAAGGCGCATTTGTTGTCCGATTTCGTCGAAATTTGGGACAATGAGTTGCGTTAGGCCCTTCGACATCATTCTTCAATTTAGCCCAGATCAGTCCAGATTTGTATATAGCTGCCATAAAGACCGATCTTTCAGTTTAAGTATTTGGGCCCATAAAAGGAGCATTAATATCCGATTTCGTCGAAATTTTGGATAGTGAGTTGTGTTAGATTTTTCGATATTTTTCTTCAATTTGGCTCATATCGGTACAGATTTGGATATAGCTGTCTTTGGCCCATAAAAGGCACATTTATTGTCCGATTTCGCCAAAATTTGGGACTGTGAGTTGTGTTAGGCCCTTCGTCAGCCCTCTTCAATTTAGCCCAGATCGGTTCAGATTTTGATATAGTTGCCGTATAAACCGATCTCCCGATTTAAAATCTTGGCCCCATAAAAGGCACATTTATAATCCGATTTCGCTGAAATATGACACAGGGACTTATGTTAGGCTTTGCGACATCCGTTCAGATCGGTCTTTACTTGGATATGGCTACCAAAAAGACCAAGATTTTATTCTACAAAATTGAACAAAGAATTGTACTTAATTTACCACTCAACATCCGTGTCGCATTTGGTTCAAATCGCACCATATTTCAATAAAGCTGCTATGGGGGCATAAATAATGCATTTTTCATCAGATTATGACGAAAGGTGGTTTACATATATACCCGAGGTGGTGGGAATCCATAGTTCGGCCCGGCCGAACTTAACGCCTTTTCACTTGTTTTTCTATGACTTCTAACAGCCATGACAAATACGGTCCATATCGATCAATAACTTGATATAGCTCATGTATATTTGAAAGAGTCATGCCAACAACATGACACATGGTGGAGGGTGTGTAGGATTCGGACCGAATTTAACACGCTTTGACTTGTTTTTACTTACTTTCCAAATTTTGTCGCTATTTTTTTAACAAAAAAAAAATTATTTAATACTTCCTTCTTTCCTTGTTCTTGGAAAAACAAAAAAAAAAAAACACCAAATGAAATAGTCATGCCCTCTCCGGGTAATTAACTGTTTGTTTGTTTATTTCCGGCTCATGTCCGCTGCAATTAATGAGATTCACTTGGTTTCAAAACACAACAAACGATAGGAAAAAAAGACAGGCATAATGAACATCCATGAAAGCCAAAACTTAACTCGTAGCCATTAACACAACAAAAACCGAATATTTGTCGTAAAAAAACAAGTTGAGCCCTTTTCACAAAGCTTAATGAAGCCTTAAAATAGGTTTTTTTTTGACAGTTTTATAAAGGAAGTCTGTGAATAAACATATTTCAAATATCTATAAAATTGGTTGAATACCGATGTAAGTATGAAAATATATAAAGTTAAAACTTGTTTTAAAATGATAAACTTTTCATATTAAACAGTCTTCTTCAATCTTTTAAAAATAAATCCCATTTTTTTGATTTTCTTTGCTCATCAGAAGAAAATCCCAAATAAAGGACTCTCGCACATCTTGAAAATAATTTCCGGCATTTCATTGCAGAAAAATTCCACAAAACTATGAGGGATAAAATTATTTATTGGAATTTTTTCCCACAGCAAAAATTACAAAATTCTTTGTGGTCAAAGTGTAATCCCACATTATTTGGTCTTCTTTTATTGAATGGTCAACTTAAAAACTTTAATTCTCGTTCTTATACAAAATCTATTCGACTGCACAACAAATATTTAAAAATCTTATCAAAAGCAGTACATTTGCACTAACTGCTGCCTTCGTATTTGTTATCCTATTTTGTTGTGGTAAAGCTCCCATTTTAAGTAAACTTTAGTTTGGCTTGGAACTCATGCATGCTCGCACAACACATTTGCTATTGTGGCTTGGTAAAGAAGAGATGTGTTGGCAAAGTTGGTTGTGTTATTTGTTGAATTTATCGATTGCTTGACCTGCTAGCTGGCTGGCCAGGGAACGACAACGGATATGAATAAAAGTACAAAAAGTGTTGAGATGACCAAAATACTGCATGTATTGTGGCAACTACTGTTGTTACTTTGCTCTACTTATATTGAGATGTTATGGCATGGAAAAATAAGGTTATGTTTGGTTAAAAAGGGGGTGCGGATATTAATCCGCCCCATGGCACTATGGACACACACCTATGCCAGTAATCGGCTTTTTATGCGAACAATTTAAGTCAGGAATTCCGTGGTGCTTACAAAATCCGTAATTGTTTTCCATATTACGCCCCTTAGTTGGTTTTTGTCTGGTATTGTGACCCCACCTAAGTGCCGGTGTCTTTAAGCAGCGAAAGTCGAGCAATGACATAGGAAATGCTCCAACGATTCACCATCTTACCCGCATGCCCTGCACATGCTACCACTTGCCGCACTGATTTTGCGTAAGTGAGCTCGATGTCCTATGGATTGTGTTATGATACCGAAAGCTTTACTGAGCTCCTGTTTGCTTCCTTTCAGTAATAGCCTCATCTTCTCACAATCCGGATCTTCCCATAGGATTTTCGTCCTACTGTCGACCGTTGTCGAAAAGCCTAATGTAAGTCACTGTGTCTAATTTCAGTGAAATCGGATTATAAATAAATTTTATAACACAACTCATTGTCCCAAATTTAGGCTAAATCGGACAATAAATGCGCCTTTTATGGCCCCAAAACCTTAAATCGAGAGATCGGTCTATAAGGCAGCTATATTCAAATCAGAACCGATATATACCAAATTGCAGATGTAACTCACTGTCCAAAATTTCGGCGACATCGAACAATAAATGCGCCTTTTATGGAGCCAAGACTTTAAATCGAGATATCGGTCTATATGGCAGCTATATCCATATCTGCACCGATTTGGGCCAAGTTGCAGAAAAATATGGAAGAGCCTAACACAACTCACTGTCCCAAGTTTCGGCTAAATCGGACAATAAATGCGCTTTTTATTGCCCCAAGACCTTAAATCGACAGATCGGTCTATATATATTCACATCTGAACCGATCTGGGCCAAATTGTAGAAGAATGTCGAGTGGCCTAACACAACTCACTGTCCCAAATTTCGGCGACATCGGAAAATAAATGCTCCTTTTGTGGGCCCAAGACCTTAAATCGATAGATCGGTCTATATGACAGCTATATACAAATCTGGAACGATCTGTACCAAATTGCAGATGTGTATCGAGGGGCTTAACTTAACTCACTGTCCAAAATTTCGGCGACATCGAACAATAAATGCGCCTTTTATGGAGCCAAGACTTTAAATCGAGATATCGGTCTATATGGCAGCTATATCCAAATCTGGACCGATTTGGGCCAAGTTGAAGAAGGGTGTCGAAGGGCCTAGCACAACTTACTGTCCCAAATTTCAGCAAAATCGGACGATAAATACGCCTTTTATGGGCCCAAGACCTTAAATCGATAGATCGGTCTATATGGCAGCTATATCCAAATCTGAACCGATCTGGGCCAAATTAAGGAAGGATGTCGAAGGGCCTATCACAACTCACTGTCCCAAATTTCGGCGACATCGGAAAATAAATGCTCCTTTTGTGGGCCCAAAGCCTTAAATCGAGAGATCGGTCTATATGACAGCTATATCCAAATCTGGAACGATCTGTGCCATATTGCAGATGTATGTCGAGGGGCTTATCTTAACTCAGTGTCCCAAGTTTCGGCGACATCGAACTATAAATGCGCCTTTTATGGACCCAAACCTTAAATCGAGAGATCGGTCATTATGGCAGCTATATCCAAATCTGGACCGATTTGGGCCAAGTTGAAGAAGGGTTTCGAAGGGCTTAGCACAACTTACTGTCCCAAATTTCAGCAAAATCGGACGATAAATACGCCTTTTATGGGCCCAAGACCTTAAATCGATAGATCGGTCTATATGGCAGCTATATCCAAATCTGAACCGATCTGGGCCAAATTAAGGAAGGATGTCGAAGGGCCTATCACAACTCACTGTCCCAAATTTCAGCAAAATCGGTTAATAACTGTGGCTTTTATGGGCCTAAGACCCTAAATCGGCGGATCGGTCTATATGGGGCTAGATCAAGATATAGTCCGATATAGCCAATCTTCAAACATAAAAAGGAATCTGTGCAAAAAATTAAGATAAGAATCTGGGCAAAGTTTCAGACGGACATACGGACGGACAGACGGACGGACAGACGGACGGACATGCGGACGGACAGACAGATGGACAGACGGACGGACATGGCTAGATCGTTTTAGATTTTTACGCTGATTACGCCTTTTTGTGGGTATGATGTAGGTTAAAAATTTCTAACAACTGCTGCTCAATATGCTAAGAAAAAGGTGGATAAATTGTCAGTCCAGTGATATAAAGATAAGAGAGAAAGTGGCACAGGGCACTCCACAGGTCTCATTTTATCGCCACTCCTAAATACCCTCTTACGGATGCTGACTGAGGAGGTATTTGAACCCGTCTTCTGCATAGACGATGTTGTAATGCTTCGTGGGTAGGGATTTAAACCAACTGTGCAGAAATGCGAATGGGTCTTAGAGATGGCATACGACAGGGCTAGACCTAGGGGTCTGAATGTTAAGCCATCCGCCAGTTAACGAGGAAGACAGTGGTGGGCCAATTCGTTTCTTCAACAGAACGATTTCGATATCGCATAAAGTAAAAAACTAAGGAGTGATCTTGGATGGGAAACTGAATTGGAAATGCAATATTCAGGAGCTTACCGAGAGGATTGGCAGATGTTGGGCGCTGTGTATGTGGGCCGTAGCACAGTGGGAGAAAATCAAAAAATACTGGTAAAAGCAATGGCAAAGGTTTCGGATTGGAAACCTGATATAAAACTTGAGGTCGGGTGCGAGGCACTGCTGCCAGCACCACAGCCATGGATTGACGGGAACTCTGGCATTGGAAATTTTGCCCATGAACATTCCATTAAGGAACAGCGGCAAACTTCTCACATATCAGTGAATGCTGTCCGATTTAAGTTTAGGCTTAATGATAAGAGGCCTCCTTTTTATAGCCGAGCCCAAATGGCGTGCCACAATGAGACTCCGCTTTGTGGAGAAGTTTATAAAGGGTGATTTTTTAGCTATTATATATACGGTTAAAGTAATGTCACAGTTTAGTGGGATTTATGGGCTGGTGGCGTCATTGGACCGCACTTCTTTAAAGTTGATGCGAATCGTAACGTAACTGTGAATGATGAGTGCTACCGAGAGAACTTTTTTTCGCCCAAAATGCAAGAGCTTGACTTGCATGACATGCGGTTTTAATAAGACGGCGCCACATGCCACACAGCACGCGTAACAATGGACCTATTGACAGGCGAGTTCGGTGAACATTTTATTTAACGTTCTTTCGAAACCGGTCAATTGGCCGGTGGGGATATGTTAAAGCTTATGTCTTTACAGCAAACTTCTCACATATCAATGAAAGCTGTCCTCAAGTTTAGGCTCAATGATAAGGGGCTTCTATTTTACAGCCAAGTCCAAACGTCGTGCCGCATTGCAACCTCTTTGTGCACAATTTTATGCATAACTACCATACCAAATGGTACAGTGCCTCACAAATATCGCCAGTATTAGAAGGGGAGAAGCACCGCTGTAAACTTTTTTTAAAGTTCTCGCCAGGATTCGATCCGTTCAGCGTCATAAGCCGATATGCTAATCTCTGCGTTACGGTGGCCTCCTACTCAAGTATTGCCATCTGGAAGATCATGCGACACAGATGGATCTAGCTAAAGGCCAGAGTGGGCCTGGCAGTCTACATTTAGAACCCTGGGAGTGCGTACTGTAGGCGGAGATTCTGGCGATCACATAATGCGTGAGTTGGTGTGGTGTTACGCGAGGACGTCGAATGTGAACATCATTACGGAAAATAAACTGGCCAGCAGGGGGCAATAACAACCAGGGAGGAAAGGTCAAGAACAGTCTTGGAACAGTCCGCATCGTTTGGGTCCCGGGCTATACCGGAGTAAAGTGGAATGAATGAGCAGACGATTTGGCAGTGAAGGTCAGAGGACTGCTGTCAATAAACTTGGTTTATTCGAAGCCTTTCGGATCCCAGTCCGAGATAAGCGCGTGGGCGAACTCGCATTTAATACTGTCGAACAACGAAATGGTCGGTAGGACGACGAAAATCCTATGGGGAGATCCAGATCGTTAGAGGGCAAGACTAATATAAGTAATAATGAGGGAAATAAGAGGGAAATATTGGGTTGCCCAAAAAGTAATTGCGGATTTTTTAAAAGAAAGTAAATGCATTTTTAATAAAACTTAGAATGAACTTTAATCAAATTACTTTTTTCTAAAGCAATCTAAAAGTAGCAGCTGATAACTGACAGAAGAAAGAATGCAATTACAGAGTCACAAGCTGTGAAAAAATTTGTCAACGCCGACTATATGAAAAATCCGCAATTACTTTTTGGGCAACCCAATAATGACATCATCAGCGACACATTGGACTACGAGCGCATTTATGCAGAATGGGTGTGCCAAGTGGGGAATAAGACGAGATGTTGGAACATTTCCCATATCATTGCCCGGCTGTCGGTGCTAACAGACACCGCCAGTGTTGGCAAATCGAAAAATCTTGGAAATAATCCTGGAACTTTTGAACAGAACTTGAAAGGAAAGGCCTTTTAATGTTCCACACAATTTCCACCAATATCTAATTCTAAGTAGGAAGGAATTCCTGACGTAGATTTTTTTTTCGAGGTTTCTTTTTAGTATTCACAAGCCAATAACTGGCTAAGGATATGTCCATAGTGGCGTGGGGCAGATTAATATATGCACCCTCTTTTCAACCTAACCTTACCAAACTTTCCATAATATCATCTTATGGCGGCAATTTTTTTTCCAAACGCAAATACAAACACTTCCTTTTATCAAATTATAAGAATCTTATTTTAGATTATCACACTAAAAGGAAAATCAATTTGAATATGATAATATTGACGACATAATTTCGCCTCCTCCAATTCCGGCAACACCCCCCTAACGTAATAATTTGTTTACGTTTTTCCAAAAGTGACATTTGATTTCCGACAGACCAACAGACATTATTAGATCTCTGTCTGGCGTATAGTAATCAATTTGCCAGCAACAATTTTCGTTTAAGGTTTTTTTGCCGACATCAACTCTACCCTCTTTCTCTTACTGTCTGTGGTTGGTATTTTGCAAAATTGCCAGAAATCCCTGCCGTCTGTTTCTTTGACTTCATAAATTTTATATGGTATGAAGTTGACTACATGTATGTACAAATGTGATTGTAGCCGTTATCTTCTTTAAATGACTGATATATGGATTTAAGAGGTGAGGATTTGGCAATTTTCATGGCTGTTTTTGTATGTCAGTGCCTGTCAAAGCCTAATGATTCCTTTGAAAAATCTTCAGATGTATTCTTTGAAGTATTTTTTGTTCTTTTCAAAGAAAAATATTGTAAACAGTATTAATTCAAGCGGAAAACTATGTCAAATAATATTTGCACAACATGTGTATGGGAATTTTATTTGACGACAAAGGATAAGGAAATGATATTCAATTCAACCTTAAGAAAATTTAAAATTGAGAACTCCACCAAGATTGGGGGTTCTTCCAAAACTCACAGAGATGGTTATCATTCATATATGACTGTTGTTTTTGGATGTAATTCGAAAGAAGACAGTGAATTTTATCCCAGAAATTGCTGTATGATTGGGAGTATCTCACGTGTAAATGTATAAAATAACCATCTTGAGAAGAGTCAATCTATTAACACATAATTGGTGTCCTTTTCCTTGGACTGTAACTATAATAGATATTTTCCTAGTATCATTAAAAAACAAGTAAAAAAGGCATTAAGTCAATAACTGACTCCAAGTTTTACTGAACACACCAATTTGTACAATTATTGGGTTGCCCAAAAAGTAATTGCGAATTTTTCATATAGTCGGCGTTGACAAATTTTTTCACAGCTTGTGACTCTGTAATTGCATTCTTTCTTCTGTCATTTATCAGCTGTAACTTTTAGCTTGCTTTAGAAAAAAAGTGTAAAAAAAAGTATATTTGATTAAAGTTCATTCTAAGTTTTATTAAAAATGCATTTACTTTTTTTTAAAAAATCCGCAATTACTTTTTGGGCAACCCAATATATATTCGAAAAATAATGTCACAACTTTTCCCTTCAATTCAAATTTATACATCATCCCGTATGTTTAATTTGGATCTCACATTGAGTTCAAGGACATTGTCAGTCATAACATTGAGAACGAAACTTTAATCTTGATTCCATATTTATATTTAATGCCCAAAAATTGCCGGCATATCAATATAATCCTTAAAATGTATTTTTCAAGTAACAAGTCTTAAATGTTTGAAGATTTTTTATCACAAAGCTCAAAGGACACAAGAAGCCACATACGTGCAGAGGTGTTTCTGGAAATTCTGATGGCTTAACACATCCTTTTCCCCCTTTACTTGTTTACGCCTTAGTTAAAATATTTCACAGGAATATTTTTACACAAATACCATTTGATATGATGTAAAGAGTTTTTGAGAAAGAAAAACTTTTTATGTTGTTATAAAAGTATTTAGCATTATGATATATTTTCTTCTTCTGCTAAGCTAGGGTTTTTGGCATTTTTCTTTGTTTTACAAGAATTAGTTCGTTCTGTGTTTGCAAGCCTTTTGCAAGTGTCAAAAGCATATGGACAAAGAAAGAAAACTTTGCATAAGGATTTTGTAAAAAGGATTTTTTTTTTAATTTTTTACATAATTTGCTTATATGTAACTTAAAGTTTCTTATTTGAAGCGTTGAGAGTATTGCATTTGTTATTTTCCTCCGCAGGATTATTCTGAGACTCGCAATTTTTATTGGGTTGCCCAAAAAGTAATTGCGGATTTTTCATATAGTCGGCGTTGACAAATTTTTTCACAGATTGTGACTCTGTACTTGCATTCTTTCTTCTGTCAGTTATCAGCTGTAACTTTTAGCTTGCTTTAGAAAAAAAAGTGTAAAAAAAGTATATTTGATTAAAGATCATTCTAAGTTTTATTAAAAATGCATTTACTTTCTTTTAAAAAACCGCAATTACTTTTTGGGCAACCCAATATTTACGGAAACAATTTTAAGTCACTTAGGAATAGTGTTATCCCCTACGGAGTTGTTGATCTGCGTCTGCTTCCAGTGGAGAGGAAACAGACGAGCCAGAGAGTAGGCTTAAAATGGACTCCAAAGACCCAACAGAAGCGGCGGTGCTATCAGGTCGTAGCATGATGTCTGCTACTGAGAACTGGACTGGTGAAGCGCTAGCGCCAGGCTCCACTAGCCGACAAACCACTGGTATGCAAGTGCTTTTGACGAATACACCCGGTTCGAGTCTTTCCTCGGAAACTCTCCAAGGGATAACGAGGCGCCAGAAAAAGTTGTTACTGATATTCATTCTTAGGCGGTTGTTGGGGAGATTGTGGCTCAATCACTCGATCACAAAAGCAGTAAAACCTTAGCACACAAAGGCGAACGATTTTCGTCCTATTAGTCTGTCATCCTTTATGCTAAGGTCTCTAAAGAGGTTGATATAAACATATTTTAGGGCATAGATCCATGGGGATAGCCTGTCTCGGCAACAGCACGCATATATTTGGTTGCCCAAAAAGTAATTGCGGATTTTTTAAAAGAAAGTAAATGCATTTTTAATAAAACTTAGAATGAACTTTAATCAAATATACTTTTTTTTACACTTTTTTTCTAAAGCGAGTTAAAGTAACAGCTGATAACTGACAGAAGAAAGAATGCAATTACAGAGTCACAAGCTGTGAAAAAATTTTTCAATGCCGACTATATGAAAAATCCGCAATTACTTGTTGGGCAACCTAATAGTAAGGGCTAGTCCATTAAACAGCCCTTCACGATCTAGTCGCCAACAAAGAAGGTTCTCTTGCTGTCAAGGAACATACAACGGTAGCCTTTTTTTACATTGAGGGTGCTTTCAATAACGTAAAACCCAGGTCAATTATGAAGCAGCTGGAGTTTCTAGGCGTCAACAATACCGTAAGAAAGTTTATATACCCTAACTTACTAAAGGATGCATTACGGTGGGCTTGGGATCTGCATATCTACAAAGTGTGTCTCCTCTATTTTGGCATATAATCATTAACAATATGTTATTGTCTCTGGAGGAAAATAATGGTCGCGTATGTTAATGACGTGGCTGTTGCGGTTAAGGGAAAGTTTCTCAGCACTCTTGGAGATAAACTTCAGGAAGCTTTACGTGCAACAGCGAAGTGGGCTACCGAAAGAGGTCTAAGCGTAAATCCGTCTAAGACGGATATTGTCCTTTTTAGCAG
The DNA here is from genome assembly GCF_963082655.1 of Stomoxys calcitrans. Lineage (NCBI taxonomy): Eukaryota > Metazoa > Arthropoda > Insecta > Diptera > Muscidae > Stomoxys > Stomoxys calcitrans. Next base: position 130,548,872 of record NC_081555.1, read on the forward strand.
GAGATATAAGTTACCCGCGGTGGCACCTGTCTTTTAGGGGAAGAGAATTTTCATTTGTGCTTTCAGCACAAAATACCTGCGTGTTTTGCCGGACTGGAAATTGAACTTCAAATCCAACATTTTGGAAAATGCAGGAAAGGCAACGCTTGCCCTATACACCTTCACAATTTGGGTGTTTTAACTGCGTGTTATGCACTGAGTGTATACTGCAGTTGTCTGAACTAAAGTGCTTTATGGTGTTGTGGTCTGGTGGACGGCGCTTTAAAAGCCCACATACAGGTTATAACTCAGCCGGGTTTAAAAATATGGTTTGTTTGTGTATCACAGCCGCACTGAGGACGATACCATCTGATGCACTGAATTTAATGCTAATTGTCTGGCTAGACAATTTTCTGCAATCATTGCTGTGAGGCTAAGGGATCTTTCTCTTTGGTCCTGTTTTGGCTACCGACACTGTGTTATCTTGATAGCATGACTAATGTTCCATGCAGTTTAGATTACACATAGCCTGAGCCGCTTTCTGCAAAAAGGTACTGCGCTGCTATTTATGATAAAACCGACTATACCTTGGGGAAGTTCCCTCGCGTGGGATAACAATCTTGTAGCGATGCGGGAGCTAAAGGGTTGAATCTAGGGTCGGTGCATTCACGTGGGAAATCATGCTGCCCTAGGGCGCCATGGTTTCCTAGGGGAATGCAATGGCTTCGGATTCAACCTGGACTAAAAGTTATCCCAACATATTCAAACAGGTGTGACAATATTACAAAGAGAAACTCTGCAGGTGGTCAATGATACAGTACCGTAAATCCACCCGAACCAGCAGGTTCGGCAGGGATACAATATCTGCAGGTCCCAACTTCATGTTACACACAACAAACAAGCACACAGCAGACATCATACTTTAACCATGAATCGTCTTTCAAGCGAACAACGATTGCAAATCATTGAATTTTATTATCAAAATGCGTGCTCTGTTAAGAAAGTTCATCGCGCGCTACTTCTTCTTCTGCGACGAAGCTAAATTTTGTTTCAATTGGTACGCAAATAAGCAGAATTGTTGATTTTGGAGTGAAGATCAACCAGAAGCATTGCAAGAGCTACCAATGCATCCAGAAAAAGTCACAGTTTGGTGTGGCTTATAGGATGGTGGCATCATTGGACTGTACTTCTTCAAAAAGCGCTATCGTGAGACGATATCCAACTTTTTTTTTTGCCCAAAATTCAAGAGTTTGACTTGCAAGACATGCGGCTTCAACAAGATGGTGCCACATGTCACACAGCACGCGTAACAATGGATTTCTTGATTGACAGGCGAGTTCGGTGAACATTTTATTTCACGTTCGGCACCGTAATAGGTCATTTATGGTGGCCACCCATAGGGGGGGCGATAAAGTGCCCTCCTGTGGCGTGCCTTGAGCCACTTTCCCCCTCATATTTATGACATGGGACACACAATTTATCCACCTGTGCCTTGGCATATGGTGTGTCCAGTCTCTAAGGACCGTGTCCACCCGGTACTGGTCTAAGGACTAGATCAGTGTGTCGGTCCGCACATTGTTAAAAGCCCCCTCGATGTCAATGCATACCGCCAGTGTGTACGTTTTGGCGTAGAAGGATTCTTCTATTTTATGCACAACCTCGTGCAGGGAAGTCTCCACCGACCTTCCCTTGACATAGGCATGCTGTCAGCAGTTCGCTGGATGTCATTCTCTTTATCATGGTGTCCACAATACGTTCCGTGGTTTCCAGTAGAAAGGATGTAAGGCTTATGGGTCTGTAGGCCTTTGGGGTCCCATAACTGGCCCTGTCGGGCTTGGGTATAAACCTTTGCCTCCTGCCAGGCTTTCGGCAGGAGGCAAGGCACGCTGTGAAAATTTTGGCCAGACGAGACGTCAAATAGTCTGCCACTTTCAGTAGTAACGCCGGGAATATTCCATCAGGTCCGGGTGACTTAAATGGTTTGAAGCTCCTCAAGGATTCCTTCACCATACATCCCGTTATTATAAACCTTTCCATTCCGGTGTCTCCGTGAGTCCCTTCGTATCCCGTGGAAAATGGGATTTTATCTAAAGCCTCAACATGTCCTCAGTTGTCTCTGCTCTCACTCCCATGTCGTCTACTAAAGTTTCAGTTTGGACATAGATTTTTAAGAGAAACATTTTTATCTTGGCGGCGTCATTAACGCTATCGAGCTGTTCTCAGAAAAGCTTCCAGGAGGCATTGAAAAAGAAAATGCAAATACAATGTAAATTTTGCCTATGAACATTCCATTAAGGAAGAGGGGCAAACTTCGCACATATCAATGAGTGCAGCCCAATTCTAGTTTAAGCTCAATGTTAAGGGGCCTCCTTTTTATAGCCGAGTCCGAACGGCGTGCCGCAGTGCGACACCTCTTTGGAGAGAAATTTTACATGGCATAGTACCTCACAATTGTTGGCAGCATTAGGAGGGGAAAACCACCGCTGAAAAATAATTCTTATGGTCTCGCCCGGATTCGAACTCAGACGTTCAGCGTCATAGGCGGACATCCTAACCTCTGCGCTACGGTGGCATTGAAAAACAACATTGAAGAATTCGTGAGATACCGTCCGAAATGTTGGAAAGGGTATGGCAAAATTTAACTAAGCGGACCATTTGAGCCACAGAGTCACGATCAACATTTGCTTGAAATGAAATAAACATTATATTATCGATTCAAATACAGATTTCATGAATTTTTTTGAATTTCATGTTTTTTTGTTTGTTTTTTTTTTTTTTTGAAAAACTTTTCTATAGCTCTTTAAAAATCACCCTTTACTTTTTGCTGTTACAGATCAATATTTAGAGGTTTTACAAATGGAATGACTAGCTAACTTTTGAAGGAGTAGAGCTAGCCGCTTGAAATTTTGCACAAATACTTCTTATAGGTGTAGGTCAGTTGGGATTGTAAATGGGCCAAATCGGTCCATATTTTGATATAGCTGCCATATAAACCGATCTTGGGTCTTGACTTCTTCAGCCTCTAGAGGGCGCAATTCTCGTCCGATTTGACTGAAATTTTGCACGTGGTGCTTTGATATCACTTCCAACAACTGTGGGAAGTATGGTTCAAATCGGTCCATAACCTGATATAGCTGCCATATAAACCGATCTTGGGTCTTGACTTCTTGAGCCTCTAAAGGGCGCAAATTTCAATTTGACTGAAATTTTGCACATAGTGTTTTGATATAACTTCCAACAACTGTGCAAAGTATGGTTCAAATCGGTGCATAACCTGATACAGCTGCCATATAAACCGATCTTGGGTCTTGACTTCTTGAGCCTCTAGAGAGCGCAATTCTCGTCCGATTTGACTGAAATTTTGCACATAGTTTTTTGATATCACTTCCAACAACGGTGCAAAGTATGGTTCAAATCGGTTCATAACCTGATATAGCTGCCATATAAACCGATCTAGGGTCTTGACTTCTTGAGCCTCTAGAGGGCGCAATTCTCATTCAATTTGACTGAAATTTTGCACATAGTTTTTTGATATCACTTCCAACAACTGTGGGAAGTATGGTTCAAATCGGTCCATAAACTGATATAGCTGCTATATAAACCGATCTTGGGTCTTGACTTCTTAAGCTTTTAGAAGGCGCAATTCTCGTCCGATTTGACTGAAATTTTGCACATAGGGCTTTGATATCACTTATAACAACTGTCCAACATAACAACTGTATCGTCCAAATCGGTCCACACCCTGATATAGCTGGCATATAAACCGATCTGGGATCTTGCGTTCTTGAGCTTCTAGAGAGGGCAATTCTCATCCGACTTGGCACAAATTTTGTACAACGGCTTCTCTCATGGCCTTCAACATACGTGTGCAATATGGTCTGAATCGATGTATAACTTAATACAGCTCCCCATATAAACCGATCTCCCGATTTTGCTTCTTGAGCCCCGAATCGGTCTATAACTTGACATAGCTCCTCCTCCGTCCATATTCAATATTCTTTGTTTGTCTAAAAAGAGATACTGCGCAAAGAACTCGACAGATGCGATCCATGTTGGAGGGTATATAAGATTCGGCCCGGCCGAACTTAGCACGCTCTTAATTGTTAAATTTCTAACCCCCTTTTATGTAAACCCACTGTCATCTGACATCTTTAAGTTTGTCAATCATGTTCACTCTTCTCATTAGACGACTTTTATAATGAATTTAATCAATTGTGTATCAAGTGCCATTAAAAAGTTGTAGTCTGCTAAAGTCGAAGAAAAGGAAGAAGGAGAAGAAGCATAAAAATAATAAAGAAGTACTGGCAAAAATAAGTTCCATAGATAATTATGTAATCAAACTTTGGTTTTCTTCTTCTTGCTGTTGTTGTTCAATGATTGCTGTATTTAATTCAGCATTTGCTTTTGTTTTGTGTTAAAAGGACAGATACGAGTATATAGACACACCAACAGATGACTAGTGGAGGACATATTTTGAAGACTTTAATTAACTAAGACAAGTTGTAAAGTCGATTGGTAAACTTGGCATTGGAAAATTAGAAACATGATGATGCTGATGGTCATCATCACACAAGGCTACAGGCGGAAGGAGTTTGCTTGATGAATGGGCTTATAAAACAAAAAGAAAAATGGCTAAGAAAAACTGTATATGTATGCTGTCAGCCACTCAAAGCCACTATGCCAACCAGCCAGTCCAACCATCCAACCAAATTAATCCCAAATGGCATTGGCACTCAGTTTTTACAAAACCAGAGCTTTAATGGTCAGTAAAGATGATGAGTTAGACATGCCATTTTCAAACTGCCAATACAGATATGCAGAGCTAAAAAGATACTCGCACCGAAGTTGTAGATATTCATAGATGATGGGAACAGAAATAATAATGAAAGAAACACTCCCCAACGTTCTCAGACCATTTGCATAAAAACCCAAACCCATAAAACAACAAAGCGATCCAGAACAAAGAATCCTAATGGTTGTGCTTCTGTTCCAGACAGGACTCACTAAGAACCACAAACACGCACGCATTCATTAGAAATACATATGCAGAAGGCCAAACTCCCAGAATGGGGGGTGAAATGGTATGTAGAAGTTCTAAGTCTTTCACAGGAATTGTGCCAAAGCTCTTGAACTAAAGAAAGAAAAACTCTCCCTACATCTGCTTCTCGTTTACGCCAATTAGGCATCAAATTTAGTGTTGAAGCCGTTGAAGGCACTTTACCTCCAAAATATCATCCAAGCCGACATTGTGGGACTTATTCAAGCTTCTAAACTTTTCCAAACGAGCTTTTGGAACAACTGGGATTATATGGAATTCAAATAAAGGTGTCTGAAAATAAAACACCGTTAATCAAGAGATACTTATATGAGACTGTACGATGTCATAAAGGAGAATAAAAGAGAAACGCATATTCTCCATTTTTTCCTTTTGATTCCAATAGGCTAAATACAATATTATGGCGATTAGTTAACAATTACCCACGCTGACTAGACGTCCATAGTAGGATGTAGTGCTTTCCAGGGTAATTTTTCCCACCTCTCATCAAAGTCCGGTGAAAATTGCATACCTTATGTCCCATATCAGTTATATCGAAATATGTTCCGATTTACAATAAGTACTAATCATTGTTCAATTGTATATAACAAAATGTTCTTGTAAGTAGCTATATCTTAAAATAAACCGATCTGAACCATATACGACACAGATGTCGAAAAGTATGCCTAACATAAGTCACTTTGTCAAATTGCAGTGAAATCGGATTATAAATATGCTTTTTATGGGCCCAAAACCTAAAATCGAGAGATCGGTCTATATCGCAGCTACATCCAAATCTGGACGGATTTGGGCCCAGTTGGAGAACAATGTGGAAGAGCCTAACACAACTCACTGTCCCAAATTTCGGCAAAATCGGATAATTAATGTGGCTTCTATGGCCCCAAAGCCTAAAACCAAGAGATCGGTCTATATAGCAGCTATATCCAAATCTGAACCGATCTGTGCCATATTGCAGAAGTATGTCAAGGGGCTTAGCTTAACACACTGTCTTAAATTTTGGCGACATCGGACAATAAATGCGCCTGTCATAGGCCCAAAACTTAAAATCGAGAGACCAGTCTATATGGCAGCTATATTCAAATCTGGACCGATCTGGGCCAAATTGAAGAAGGATGTTGATGGGCCTAAGGCAACTCACGGTCCCAAATTTCAGCAAAATCGGATAATAGATGTGGCTTTTATGGGCCTAAGACCCTAAATCGGAGGATTGGTCTATATGGCTGCTATATCCAAATCTGAGCCGATCTGGGCCAAATTGACGAAGGATGTCGAAGGGCCTAACACAACTCACTGCCTCAATTTTTAGCAAAATCCCATAATAAATGTGGCTTTTATGGGCCTTAGACCCTAAATCGGAAGATCGGTCTATATGGCAGCTATATCCAAATCTGAACCGATCAGGCCCAAATAAACGAAGAATATCGAAGGGCCTAACACAACTCACTGTCTTAATTTTCAGCAAAATCGGATAATAAATGTGACTTTTTATGGGCCTAAGACCCTTAATCGGGGGTTCGGTCTATATGGCAGCTATATCCAAATCTTAACCGATCTGAGTCAAATTGACGAAGGATGTCGAAGGATCCAACACAACTCGCTGTCCCAAATTTCATCAAAATCGGATAATAAATGTGGCTTTTATGGGCCTAAGACCCTAAATCGGCCGATCTGTCTAAATGGGGGCTATATCAAGATAAAGTCCGATATAGCCCATCTTCGAATTTAACCTGCTTATGGCAAAAAAAAAGGATCTATGCAAAATTTCAGCTCAATATATCTCTATTTATAAAGACTGTAGCGTTATTTCAACAGTCAGACGGACAGACGGGCGGACATGTCTAGATCGCCTTAGATTTTTAATATATATACGACCCTATAAAGTATATATAAGGAATATATATACTTTATAGGGTCGGAAATGAATATTTCGATATGTTGCAAACAGAATGACAAAATGAATATAGCTCAATCCATCGGTGGTGGGTATAAAAATTAATTTGTGTTTGTTTGTCGATTTAGTTTTTTGTTCCGTATAGATACAAAAGCGGCTCAAATTTTCGCAGATTGTTTAGGTTGGTCCGGAAGGAAACATTGGCTATATAATTTGTTGATATCGGAAGGGGGGCGGACCCTCCCCCCTTCCCCAAAAGTACTACCCTAAACTAAAAATGTACCGATCGGGACAATATAGGACACACATGCAAGGTATTCAGGAGTAGAGAACGAATTTCATATTAAAAATCGGGTCCAAGTAACTGGGGGGCCGCCCTAACCCGCCTAAAACCCCATAAAATAGGTTTATTAGACGAGCATGACAACATCGGACTCAAATGAAAGGTATTCGGTAGTAGATTGCGAATATAGTCAGGAAGGAGCAATAGGCTTTATAATTTATTGCTACCGGAAGGTGGCGGACGGGGGAGTTACCCAAGAACACCACCCAAAATCAAAATTGGACCGTTCGGGACAATATGGGTATCAAATTAAAGATATTGGAGAGTAGAATACGAATATGGTATTAAAATTAATTAATTATCCATCGGGCAGCCCCAAACCCAAAACTCCCCCAAACAGACATATATGACATTCATGTCAATATGGGGCTCAAAAGAAAGTTATTCGGGAGGAGTTTCGAATCAGGCTTACAAAATCAGTTCGAAGTATAGAGGGTCACCCCACCCCTATGTTTGGTCATTAGAAACTGCTAAACCGATATCGCCCCACCTTAAATACCCCCAAATGGGCATATAAGCCGACCATGGCTATATGGGACTTAAATGAAAGGGAAATTAATTACGAATATGACATTAAATTTCCGTTCAAGTTTAGATCGCGCTTTTCCACATAAAAATACTTCATAGAAGTTAATTGACCCATTATGACAATATGGGACTGAAATGAAAGGTATTTGAGAGTAGATCATGAATTTGATAACCAATTTTGGAGCCAAATGTTTGGGATATGTCCTAAAGCAACGCCTATACTGAACTTCATTTCCGACTATGGCAATATGGGGCTCATATCAAAGGTATTTGGGAGTAAAGAACGAATTTGATATCTATTTTCTGGGCAATGTGCTGGTACCGGCCCCAGGCCCAAAACACCCTCCAAACGGTTCATATTTACCGACCATGGCAATAAGGGGCTCTAATTAAAAGGAGCACGAATTTGATATCCCTATGTGAGACGAAATGTCTGAGGTGCCATTCCTTCCCTTAAAGCACTTCTCGGAGAGTGGTAATATGATTCGTTCGCAGTCACCAAAAACATGGTTTCTATTCTTGGGGTGCATCGAGGGCCGCTCAAAACCCGCCAAGTGAATATACAAACCAATCGCGACAATATAGAGCTCAAACGAAAGGTGATTGAGAGAAAAAAAAACGAATTTACAACCATTTCAAGAGCCATGTCTTTGTTGAGCCGCCCCACCCCAAAATACCTCCCCATTATATAAAATCTATTTAGAGTGGAAATTGATCGATTTTCGACATATTGATATTCATTTTTAGGACAAAGACCCTGGGGCCCACTGCACCCTCAAACAGAACTTATTTAACAGAACATATCATATTTTATTCAGGTCCCGAAATCAGGCAAGAAATCCGATTTTGTTTGGGATTAAATTGGACCCGAAATCAGAAGATCGGTCTATATGGCGGCGATATCTGTGTAGTCCGACCTGATTAATATTTGGGTCGGATGTCGTGAGGCTTAAAGCAACTCAACATTTCAAATTCAACGAAATCGGGTAATAAGTAAAGCTTTTATAGGCTTCAGCCCCATAATCGGCATATTGGTCTATATGACAGCTATATCTAAATATCGTCCGATATTTTCAATATCTGGATCATATGGCGGGAGACTTAAAACAACTTACTGTTTAAAATTTCAGCGAAATCGGGTAATAAATAAAGCTTATATGGGCTCAGACCCTTAACCGGCACATAGGTCTATATGGCAATTATATCTAAATATATTCCGATCTGAACCATATTTAGGTCGGATGTAAGGAGGCTTAACAAAACTCACGGTTTAAAATTTTAGCGACATTGGGTAAAAAATGCAGATTTTATGGGTTCCAGACCCTTAATCAGTAGATCTGGACCGTATTTGGGTCGAATGTCGCGAGGCTCAAAACAAGTCACCGTTTTAAATTTCAGCGGAATCGGGTAAGAAATAAAGCTTTTATGGGCTTCAGACCTTTTATCAGCAGATCGGTCAATATGGCAGCGATATCCATAGTCCATAGTCCGATCTGAACTATATTTGAGTCGAATGTCGGGAGGCTTAAAATAACTCACCGTTTTAAATTTCAGCGGAATCGGGTAATAAATAAAGCTTTTATGGGCTCAAACCCTTAACCGGCAGATCGGTCTATATGACAGCTGTATCTAAATATAGGCCGTTGTGAACCATATTTAGGTCGGATGCCGGGAGGCTTAGAACTACTCACTATTTAAAATTTCAGCGCCATCGGATTATAAATAAAGTAGTTATGGGTTTCAGACCCTTTATCGGTTGATCGGTCTATATGACAGCTGTATCTAAATATAGTCCGATCTTAACCATATTTGGGTAAAATGTCGGGAGCCTTAAACTAACTCACTGTTTCGAATTTCAACGAAATCGGGTAATAAATTAGGCATTTATGGGCTTCAGAACCTTTATCCGCAGATCGGTCTATATGGCAGCTATATCCAAATATCATCCGATCTGAACTATATTTGAGTCGAATGTCAGGAGGCTTAAAACAACTGACGGTTTCAAATTTCAGCGGGTTATAAATAAAGCTTTTATGGGCTTCAGACCCCTTATCACCAGATCGGTCTATATGACAGCTATATCGCAATATGTTCCCATCTGAACTATATTTGAGTCGAATGTCGGGAGCCTTAAAATAACTAACTTTTTCAAATTTCAGCAGAATAGGGTAATAAGTAAAGCTTTTATGGGCTTAAAACTTTTAATCGGCAGATCGGTCTATATGACAGCTATTTCCAAATATGATCCGATTTCTGGAAGGCATAATTCCTATCCGCTTTGGCTGAAATTTTACACAACGAGTTCTTCTATTAAAATCATACACGTGTTAAATATGGTCCGAATCGGTTTATAACCTGATATAGCACCCATATAAACAAATCTCCGGATTTTATTTCTTGAGCCACACTTCTTATCCCACCTGGTGGAAATTTTGTATAATGACTTTCACTTTGGTCTTCAACAGCAAACCAAGTATGGCCCCAAACGGTTAGCTTGGTTTAGCTTCAATAGCATAGCAATTATTATTCATTATCCTTTCTTTGCCTATAAAGAATTATCGGGCAAATAACTTGAAAAATCCTATCTATGTGGAAGGTATATAAAAGATATGGGCCGGCCGAACTTATCACGTTTTTACATTTTTAATTTTTATTAAAGAGTAAAAACTTACATATTTTCCCTTGGAATTTCATCGTTAATATGATACATCTTTTAAAATTTTCCATGGTTTACATTTGATTGTCCGCCAATAGAAAGCCACAGGCAAAGTAATTTGGGGTTTATTGAAAAACTCTCTGTTTTATTCAAACAATTTCATGTAGAAAATGTGACACACAACCCTTATTGCAGAATGGGTGCTCTCGATAAATAACAACGGCCGGCCGTTCACCGTGAAGCCGGCGATAATAATTGTCGGCCTGCATGGCTTTCTTTACATCGTCGTTTTTCATTGTGATTTGGAAATTTGCAGCTGGTTTTCCTAGCCAGGAGATTTTGCTGGCATTTTTTTTTTTGACAAGTTTTTGTTGAATTTATTTGTGACACTCTTCTTTAATATATTTAACTTATCTTTAATGTATTTATAGATTTTTTTCTTATTTTGGATGATTAAAGAATTTTTTAAGCGAAAAATAGTTTTTGGGCAAACATTTTTATAAATTACAAACGAAATATCCCCCAAGACGCTTTTAGAAAACCGTACACGTTTACACTCGGAGAGCGACTAAAGATAATGAGGGCTTTGAGTTTGGGAAATTGTCTCATGTTGCTGGAAAATCATCGACTGCGGCAAACGCTACTCGGCATGCCGGTATGTGCATGTTGACTACTGCTGATTGCTGGTACATACAATCCTTCATCCAACCTTCACCACTTACAAGAGTTGCATGATGAAAACGAAACATTTATGCGCTCACAACTTGTTAAAGCTGCCATTGGTTTCTATGTTAAGAGAAAATTTTTGGGTTTTATGCCTCTTTCAAACTTGAATGTTGTCGCAAGCTCATTTACAACCTGTTTGATGTTGTATTGTTGATTGAAACGAAGCTTACCAGTTGCTTTCATAAGCGTCCCTAATGAAATCTAGACAGAAGTATTTTTATCAAACAACTTGTTGATATTGTTGTCTGTTATGCTTTGGTGTACACACTGTTATCCCTCAGTGGCTTCTGAGAGTGTTGGAAAGCGTTCGTCATGTTTTTAGTTCAAAATACAGAGAAAGTGAAAGAGAAACAACCAATTTTTTGAGATAGTTGCACTTAGGTTCAAAAGGAGTGGAGAAGAGAAAATTATAAAATAAAAATTTAATAGTCGATTCAAAACAATGGAACCTTTTGTGTCACTCAAATGGAAAAAAACATACTCTTTGTAAGCAATCCATCAAAACTCGGCTATTAAATTTGTTTATAAAAAAGATTTTGTTTCTAAAGAAATGTGAACGATTTTAATTTCTACAGAAAACACGTTGAAGTCAAGAAATGTCACCCTAAATGCACTCGGCAGTAAAAACTTAATTTTTAACAATGAAGTGAAGATTTTTATACCCACCACCATAGGATGGGGTTATACTAATCTAGTCATTCCGTTTGTAACACCTCGAAATATTCGTCTAAGACCCCATAAAGAATATTTATTCCTGATCGTCTCGAAATTTTAATTCGAACTCGCCATGTCCGCCCGTCCGTCCGTCTGGCGAAATCAAGATAGCGGTCGAACGCGTAAAGCTAGCCGCTTGAAATTTTTCACAGGTACTTAATATTAATGTAGGTCGTTGGGGATTGCAAATGGGCCATATCGGTTTCAATTTAGATATAGCTCCCATATAAACTGATCTCCCGATTTGACTTCTCGAGCTCCTGGAAGCCGCAATTTTTGTCCGATTTGGTTGAAGTTTGGCGTATGGTGTTTTGTTATGACTTTCAACAACTATACCGAGTACGATCCGAATCGGTCTATAATCTGATATAGCTCCCATATAAACCGATCTCCCGATATGACCTCTTGAGCCCCTGGAAGCCGCTATTATTATCCAATTTGGCTGAAATTTTGCATGTAGTGTTCTGTTATGACTTTCAACTAATGTGTTTAGTACGATCCAAATTGGTCAAGAACCTGATATACTTCCCGTATAAACCAATCGCCCGATTTGACTTCTTGAACCCTTGGAATCCACAATTTTTGTCCGATGTGGCTGAAATTTTTTATGTGGTGTTTTGTTATGACTTTCAACATCTGTATCAAGTCCGGTCCGAATCGGTTTATAACCTGATAAAGCTCCCATATAAACCGATCTCCCGATTTGACTTCTCGAACCCCTGGAAGCCGCAATTTTTGTCCAATTTGGCTGAAATTTTGCACTTCGTGTTCTATAATGACTTTCAACTAATGTGTTTAGTACGGTCCAAATCGGTCAAGGACCTGATATAGTTCCCATATAAACCAATCGCCCGATTTGACTTCTTGATCCCTTGGAATCCACAATTTTTGTCCGATTTGGCTGAAATTTAGCATTTAGTGTTCTGCTTTTACTTCCAACAACTGTGCCAAGTACGATCTAAATCTATCTATAAGTTGATATAGCTCCCATATAAGCCGATCGCCCGATTTGAATTCTTGAGCCCCTGGAAGCCACAATTTTTGTCCGATTTGGCTGAAATTTAGCACTACTACTTCCAACAACTGTGCCAAGTACGGTCTAAATCTATCTTAACCTGATATAGCTCCCATATAAACCGATCTCCCGATTTGACTTCTTGAATCCTTACAAGACGCAATTTTTGTCCGATTTGGATGATTTGTTCTGTTAAGACTTCCAACTGTGCCAAATACTGTCCAAAAAACCATACAATTATGCCCTTCAACCAAACTTATTTTGTATAAAATTTTAGCAGAATCCATGGTGGTTGGTTCCCAAGATTCGGCTCTCCCGAACTTAGCACGCTTTAACTTGCTTGTTTTTTTTTTTGTAAAGATCGTAGCATAATTGTGGTCACTATAGCCAATAAAGCTCTTATCGGATTAAAAATTATGGTAGCTATATCTAAATCTGGACCGATTTCTTCCAAAAGTAATAGCGTTATAGGAGCAAAAAAGTGTCTTGAACAAAATTTTATCACAATCGAATAACAAATGCAACCTCCACCTTGATTACAAGATGCATGATCAGACAGATGGACATATTTAAATCGAATCAGTTAGTAATTCTAAGCCGATCGGCATACTTATCAACTACTACTTCTTATTAGCGTTGCCAACAAAGCACAAAATTATAATACCCTGTTGCAAAGTTGTGGTGTAGGGCATAAAAACAGACCTAAGAGGATTTTTTAGCTATTTCAAAAAATGGATTTGCTTAAAGAAAAAAAAAAAAACATTAAACATTTTTAATTTATCAAAAATGTAACAAACAAAAGGGTGCACAGAATCATGTGTATGCCATAGGAGTAGTGTAATTGTGTAGACAAAAATATGTCATTACATAGACACATGTATTGGGGAAGAAACAGCTAGCGTATAGGGTTGCCGGGCGTGGGTAATGTGGCATTTATAGCTTAGAGGCGATTTCGTGATAAATACGATATGAGTACAACATACCAACGTACGATCCTTGAGGCCTTCACACCTTATATGGTTGAAAGGTCTTCTAACCAAAGACGAAACGCTTCCAATAGTGGTTGGTGTGTGTGTGTTTATTGCTGGCTTTCCTTTTCCATTACAGAAAAATCTAAGTAAGCTCTTCCCGAAAGAAATAAACGAAAATTGTGAAATTAAAATGATCTTCGCCAGGCCAGAACAGGCAAAACCTCAAAATGAAAAATTCAGCAGAACTCGGCCAAGATTCGAACCTGGGCGCACGGAGCAACAGCTACAGCCGGTGCCGGTGCTATTGTCTAGCGTTCGAAGCCATCAATACAACTTTCAAGGGTTGCACAGAATCATGTGTATGCCATGGGGGTAGTGTAATTGTGTAGACAAAAAATTTGACATTACACAAACGCATGCATTGGGAAAGAAACAGCTAGGGGACAGGTTTGTCCAGCATGTAATAATATACGATATAAGGGTTGTCCAGCAATAAATACGATATAAGTACAAAATACTTACATTACACTTGAAGGGTAGAAAGGTCTTCTAACCAAAGACGAAATGAGTTCCACAGTGGTTGGTTTATGTGGTTATCTCTTGCTTTCCTTTTCCATTGCAGGAAAATTATAGCGATTATGTTTTACAACATAATCTGAAAGATTTTATTTTACAAATCCCAGCAAAAGCAGTTCATACGTGTTTGACCCTCAACTTATCCTTTTCATATGGATATGGGTTTAACCTTTGTTTGTTTATTGCCGGTAACGTTTTTACTGCTTTTCATTTGTTTCAGCGTCCTTAATAACGTTGCTTAAGCATTGCTGAATTAGCGTTATTGCGCAGATGTTTGGAACATATACCGTAAAAAATGTAAGTGAATTTGGTACGTAAATTAATTATCCTCTTTAATAACAACTGCACTACCATATCCGTAGTAATATGCAAAAGTGGGCTGTTCTGGATCATATTTGATTCAGGTCCCGAGAACTCTTGTACAAGTCACAGTTTCAGCGAAATCGGGCCACAAATTCGCTTTTTATAGGATTACGACACTAAATTTGAAGACACTAAATTTAAAGAAGGCATTAATCTCCATCTTACATTCCAAGACTGTTCGTGACTTTACCGCCCTGGTTGTTATTGCTCTATGGCATATTTACTGTCCGTAGAGATGTTCATACTCGACGTTCTCGCGTTACCTATAAATGCAGCTTTTGTTCAAGACCGATCTGAACCGTATTTGAGTCGGATATCGGGAAGCTTTAATCAACTCATAATTTCGAATATAAGCGAAATCGGATAATAATTGCGGATTTAATGGGCTAATAAATGCGCCTGTTACGTAAAGAAATTCGGCTTTTACGCGCTTAAATCTAAATCTAAATCTAACCTGCGTGAAGAATAAATACTAGTCTGTGCAAAATTTCAACTCAATATCTTAATTTTTTAGGACTCTAACGTGATTACAACCGACGGACACACGGACATCGTTAAATCGTCTTAGAATTTAACGACGGGTCGGAAATGCATATTTCCAAGTGTTTCAAACGGAATGACTAAATAAATATGAGTATACCACATATTGGGTTGCCCAAAAAGTAATTGCGGATTTTTTAAAAGAAAGTAAATGCATTTTTAATAAAACTTAGAATGAACTTTAATCAAATATACTTTTTTACACTTTTTTCTAAAGCAAGCTAAAAATAACATCTGATAACTAACAGAAGAAAGAATGCAATTACAGAGTGACAAGCTGTGAAAAAATTTGTCAATGCCGACTATATGAAAATTCCGCAATTACTTTTTGGGCAATCCAATATATTCTATGGTGGTGGCTATAAAAACGATCTAAGTTCGTGCGGGCCGAAACCGAATTTGTCAATTTCCTTGATCAGTATCTCATTTTAGGCAAAAGAGGATAATAGATAACAATTGCTATATTATTAGAGCTATAAAGGTTACGAACCGATTTGTGCTATACAGAAATATAGTGCAAAATTTCAACCGAATCAGATAAGAATTGCCCTATATAGGGACTCAAGAAATAAAATCGGAAGATCGGTTTTTTATGGGAGCAATATAAGGTAATCGACCGATTCAGACTATATTTGGTGCGTTTATTTATGGTCGTAGCAAAAGTCAATGTGCGAAATTTCAGCCTAAACGGATAAGAATTACGCCATCTAGATGTTAAAAAAAATTCATCGATGTTTAGAAAAACTTATCGGGAGATCGACTTATATGGGAGCTGCTTAAGATTATGAACCGATTAAGACCATATTTAGCACACATGTTAGAGGTCGTCGAAAAGATCACTGTGCAAAAATTTCAGTAAAATCGGTGAGTCAGGAATATCTGAGTCAGGCTGATTGGGTTATTAATTAATCGTAAAGAGAGCTGTTATACCTTATGTCGAGGCCAGTTAAAAACCAATGCTCCAACCTGGTGGTTAGATGGGGGTATATTAATATGGTCATTCCATTTATAACACCTCCAAATATTCATCTAAGATCCCATAAGGTATATAAATATATGCTTGATTGTCTCAACATTCTGAGTCGATCTAGCCATGTCCGTCCGCTCGTCCGTCCGCCGTCGAAATCGCGATAGCGGTCGAACGCGTAATGCTTGCCGCTTGAAATTTTGCACAGATACATAATATTTATGTAGGTCATTGGGGATTGCAAATGGGCCATATCGGTTCAGATTAGGATATAGCTCCCATATAAATCGATCCCCCGATTTGACTTTTTGAGCCCCTCGAAATCGCAATTTTTGTCCGATTTGGCTGAAATTTTTCATATAGTGTTCTGTAATGACTTCCAACAACTGTGCCAAGTGAACCGATCTCCCGGATTAATTTCCGGAGCGCTTACAAGCCGCAATTTTTGTCCGATTTGGCTGAAATTTTGCACATAGTGTTCTGTGTTGACTTCCAACAACTGTAAACAGTATGGTCCAAATCGGTCAAACAACTAATCCTAATCCAAATCGGTCAAACACCTAATCCGATCTCTTGATTTGACTTCTTGAGCCCTTACAAGCTGCAATTTTTGTCCGATTTGGCTGAAATTTTGCGAATAGTGTTCTGTTATGACTTCCAACAACTGTGCCAAGTACGATCCGAATCGGTACATAATCGATCTCCCGATTTTTATTTCTCGAGCCCCTATAGGGCGCAATTGTTATCCAATTAGGCTGACATTTTGCACACTGACTTCTTTTACGGTCTTCAACATCCAAATCAATTATGGTCCTAATCGGTCTATAACCTGATATAACTCCAATAACATGGCAGTTGTAATCCATTATCCCTTGTTTGCTTATAAAGAGATACTGGGCATAGAACTTGACAAATGCGATCCATGATGAAGGGGATATCGTATTCGGCCTGGCCGAACTTATGAAGTTGTTATTGTATTTATTTTTAATTACTTTGAAGTTCAATAAGAAAATCACAATCGTTAATGTGACGAAGCCAATTTCATAAGCACATGAGGAATGCTTTCAAAGGGATCCCAGACGTTTTATGAGCTAGTAAATCGTCGCGTTGAAAACAATCGAATTGTTATTCAACACTTATGCATGAACGACTTCATTTAACCAAAAAAAAAAAAAAAAAAACACCCTCGTTTTAACGTGTAATGTGAAGATTGGTAGAAGCGTTCCAAAATCAGAAAGTCGAAATACGTTGAAAATTATTGTTAAAAAAGTCCATATTGCAAGAAGATCAGATACTGAACACTCAAAACGAACTACAACCTGTTGGTGTCTATCTAGCAAACTGAAATAATATTCTTAGAGATAGAACCCAAAGTGTGACCAAAGAGAAATGGTTCCAGATAGAGGATTGTAATCCCACCCTTCAGCTAAAAAATGGTATATTACTGTATCGTTGTCGTCTACAACATTCTGGCTCGTGTAAGGCTCCTATGATGACAAAAGTCATTTGAATAGGAAGAAAAACAAGGAAAGCAACTTCGGTAAAGTCTAGCTACTTTACTTAGAGCTCTCATTAATTTAGGCTATTTTTCTCATCCCATGAGTTCAGCTGAAAGAAAGAGTGGTTCAATTTGCCAGTGCCATTGTAACCTAAGCCTGCAGCTTACTCGTGCACATACAACAATAACTGACCTTTAATCTCTTCAGAGGAATGTCTGGGTTTTGCAACATAGAATTTATGAATCGTCCCTTGCTCTACTACAATACAAAGGAAATTTCGTTTGTTCACAGTTCTTTGTTAATAATTTTAATATTTTTGTTCTTGTTTCCCTCTCGCTCATAGTAGCAATTCATTCTTGTGGCAGAGCATTGCACAAGGTGAGGTTATATTAAAAATTAAAACTCTCTTTGAATAGGAAATTTAATTGGAAAAATTCATGAACTCCACCGCTCAAGTAGTGCTATAATGAAAGTAATAGCCTCACAATGCAGGGAACCCAAATAACCAGAAGGCTAACAAAGAATGGAAAAAATTTTAATGAAAATATAATTTCTGGAGTAAGAAGTTAATGTATGCTGCATACTAAGATAATTGCATTTCAACATGAATGAGAATAGACCATTCAAAATTACAAAACAAAAGTATTTGCAAAAAATATTTAAAAAATATATAAAGTATCAAATATTCCATAAAAATTAAGGTATATAATAATTTTCTTAAAAATTTATAACTAAACATGTTGACCTTAAAACATTTCATCACTGTAAACATAGAATTGTGAATACCAATCTCCTTGTTCAGTTAATATCCCCCTGAAAAATTGGTATACTATCCAAAGAAACCTAAGCAAAAATTGTTTTTTTATGAGTTAAGTTAGGGTGACAGCAGTGATTGATAATTGAGCCTAACGGCATCTGTGAAAGTGTTCAGTATACTCTGCCATTTTAAGCCAGTTTAAGAAGTAACCGCTGAGTAAAGCGAACGTGTTTTTCATTTCGCTCCTCAAAGAAAATATCTGTGTCTTGGGATAGGTACCACCTATTACACAAAAATTGTAAAGCCTTTCTGGAGTAGGCTCACAATGGACTCCAAAACTTAACAAAGGCGTTGGTGACATCAAACCGTAGTAAGTTGTCAGCCCCTCCTAAAGGTGTGGATGCCTTGGCGTCTGTAGTCGAGAATAATGTTTCAAGCGCACAACCAGTTGTCAGAATAACAAATGAAGAATGAGGATAAACCAGAGGGATGCGCAGTTCGTCCCCAGCCTTTAAGTAAAGGTGGTGTTTCCGATTAAAATTCAGAAAGCGATAGTGTCAATGAAACAGTCATCACAGTCGAATCGAAAGATGACACCTGTGGTGAGCGTTGGCTTTGCTAAGCTCTCAAGAAGACCAAGAAAGCAATCCGAGGCGCGAAGAAGGAGGCTGGGGAGCATGCACTGGCAGCGCAATCGGGTGAAAGAGGAGGATGCTGGAAGGGATAGAACTGATATTCCAAGAACTTCTACAGAAGCTAAAAAGAGAATCAGATCTCCCGAAGAGTATAAATGACGAATGAGGATAAACCAGAGGGTTGCGCAGTTCGTTCCCAGACTTCAAATAAAGGTGGTGTTTCCGATTCATATTCAGAAATCGAAAGTGTCAATGAAACAGTCAACGCAGCCGAATCGAAAGATGACGCCAGTGGTAAGCGTGGGCTTTGCTAAGCTCACAAGAAGACCAAGAAAGCATTCCGGGCGCGGCGAAGGAGGCTGACGAGTATGCACCCGCAGCGCGATCGGGCGAAGGTGCACAATGCTGGAAAGGATAGAACTGTTATTCCAAAAACTTCTACGGAAGCTGAAAAGAGAATCAGATCTCCCGAAGAGCATAACTCTACTAAAACGCTGAAAAAGAGCTACCCGCTTTTAAGCACTGTGGGAAGAATAAACCAGCCCTACCACAATGGAGACTGCAGACAGTTTCCTGTTGAGGGAGACAAAATCGGAAGGAATCAAAAGAAGCGCAAACTACACCTGAGTCTTCATGCAGGATTGTGACTTTTAAAAGGACATCACAGCCATCACGGAAAGGGAAGATGGTCGCTGAGAAAGGTAAGGACTCGCCCTCTTACGCCAGAGTGGCAAGGAATCATAACAGGAAAGTTGGCGTATGCAGTCATCGATACTGGCGGTGCATCGGGTAGAATTACATCAGCTGACATAAGCAGTCATCGATACTGCCATTGCATCCCGTAGGATTCCACCAGATCATCGGTCCGAATTGGAGGATCTGGTTAACGAGCGGATTTTCGAACATGTGTGGAACTCTGAAGAGGTTCTACCCATACAAATAATGAGTTGCGAGTTCATAGAAAACTTCTTGACACTGCACTTTGTGTCAGCAGAATAGAATGCAAATGCAAATTTTGCCCATGAACATTCCACTAAGGAACAGGGGCAAACTTCTCACATATCAATAAGTGCAGTCCGATTAAAGTTTAAGCTCAGGGATAAGGGGCGTACCGCAGTGCGACACCTCTTTGGAGAGAAGTTTGACATGGTATAGTACCTCGCAAATGTTGCCAGCATTAGGAGGGGAAAACTACCGCTGAAAATTTTTTTTGATGGTCTCGCCAGGATTCGAACCCAGGCGTTCAGCGTCATAGGCGGACATGCTAACCTCTGCGCTACGGTGGCCTCCCAGAATAGATGGAAGCAGAAAAGATGGATGTCAAAAACTCGTTGGAAGTATCCACACTCCCTGGATACTTCCAACGACATTGTGCAAAATGTGGACATTCAGCAGCTCATAAAGGCGACGGTCCTCATCAAGAGACTCCAAACTATGCGTGGCCTTACCGTCTTGATTGCTAATGCCCTGATGGCCAGTTTACTTTCTGTAAAGATGTTAACACTCGAAGCCCTTTTGTTAACACCATACCACCTCACGCATTCCGTAATCACCCGGATCTCCGCTTACAGAACCGTATTATGGTCAGGCTGTCAGTGTCGAAATTGTGAGGCAAGCAAAACCAAGGTTCGGTCGCGGAGAAATGAAAGGTATTTCACAGGGAGAGGGAGTAGGAAGGAACTCTCCTTGTGGCGGGTATTGATTGAGTCTCCGTGACAAGTTTGGCTAACACTAAAGGCAAGACGCACTACGGGATCAAGGCTGTCTTTTTCAAGATTTGAAAGACTAGGATAGCCAAAGATCCTCATATTAAGATATCATGCAGTGCACTGGCCGGAGACTCAATACCGCCTGACGATCAGGGGTCGACGACTAGACCATCACTTACTTTCTCAATAATGGGAAGACTAGGGTAAACAAAGATCTAATTATGAAACCGTCAGGTAGTGCAGGGACGAGAGACTAAACACATCCTCATTAACAGGGACCCTACGATAAAACCATCACCGACCTACTCAAGATATAAACAATGATCCTAGTATTGGAACATCGGCAGTACGGTGACAGAAATCTCAATGCAGCCAAACAAACAGGGAGCCAACGAGTTATACATGCTATCGCAGCTATATATGCTACACAAGCTCTGATGGGGAAAATAAGCGAGTGCAATATTCATAGTGGCTTAATTCAGGAGCCATGGACGACCCGTATAAAATACCAATTACTCTATGCTAACACTGGTACTACGCCGAGGACCTGCGTTATTTGCCATAAAAATTTAGGTTAGGTTAGATTGAAAAGAGCTTGCGGATATTAATCCGCCCCATGCCACTATGGACATACACCTAAGCTAGTAATCGGCTTGTTGGGTGCTCTTAAAACTAAAAAGTAACCTCGAAAAGAAAATTTTAAGTTGGGAATTCCGTGCTACCCATAAAATCCTTAATTGTTTTCCATACCACTCCCCTATGTTTGTTCATGTCTGGTATAGTATCTCCACCTAAGTACCTTAATTTGTTAGCCGAGCAATGACATAGAAAATGCTCCAAACATCTCATCATCTTTCCCACATGCCCTACACATGCTATCGCTTGCCGCACCGATTTTCCATAAGTAAGCTAGTAGTCCTAAATGTCCCGTTATGTTATCAAAAGCTAAACTGACCTCCTTCTTACTTCCTTTCTGTAATAGCCTCGTCTTCTCACGATCAAGATCACCGCATAGGATATTCGCCGTCATACCGACTGTTTCGCAGTTCCACAGTGTTACATGCGCGTTTGTAGACCACGACCTTAAATCTGACTGCGTCGACCCGAAAGGCATCGGGTTAACCAAGTTATCGACGGCAGTTCTCTGGCCTTCACTGCCAAATCGTCTGCCCTTTCATTTACCCTCACTCCGTTATGGCCCAGCACCCAAACGTTGCGGTTAGTGCCATCCTCAGAGAAGGCGTAAATCTCCTTCTTACACTGCAAGACTGTTCGTGACCTTACCGTCCTGGTTGTTATTGCCCTTATGGCCATTTTACTGTCCGTGAATGATGTTCACGCTCGACGTCCTCGCGTTAGTGCCACACCACCTCACGTAATCCGTGATATCCCGGATCTCCGTCTGCAGGACCATATTATGGCCAGGCAGTCTAAAACAGATCTCAACCCCTGGGTTCTCAATGTAGACCCCCAGCCCACTCTGTCTCCTAGCTTTGATCCATCCATGTAACATGATCTTCCAGACGGCAATACTAGGGTTCCATCAGACCAAGACTGTGTCGTTGGCATCAATGCCTCGCACTCGACCTTAAGGTTCAACTCAGGTATACGATCGGAAACCTTAGTGCCTCGCACCCGACCTCAAATGTTGTCTCGGGTATCCGATTGGAAATTAAAATTATATATTTTCCCCCGAGTTGTCCACTTCAGATGCAACAGTGATGGGACAGGAAGACGGTGGAGCATACCTGACATCACTTTATCTGCCTTTCGACTGGGATGTGGAGGGATTCCATAAAAATAATTTTCCATATTTTATCAAAGTCGGATCAAAAATTCGCATTTTACTGACCCAGGACCATTTATCAAGAAATCGGTCTATATTGATCACCATGTAGTCCATTTTTGAACTTAACCTGCCTATAGTAAAAAAAATATCTGTGCAAAGTTTAAGCCCAATAGGGATTTTAATCTAGAGATCTATATATATGGCAGCAATATCCAAATATAGACCAATATGCGCCGTATGGACACGATTATTAAGGAGCTTAATACAACACGCTGTGCCAAATTTCAACAAAATTAGGTTTTAAGCGCGGTTTTTATGAGCATAAGATCCTAAATCGGGAGATCGCTCTATATGGTAGTTACATCCAAATATAGATCGATCCTAATCATACTTGTTTCGAATGTCGAGGGGCCTAACGCAACTCAATGTGCCTAATTTCGGTACAATCGGTCTATATACTATATCAGCTATATCCAAATCTAGACCGATCTGGGCCGTATTAAACATTAATGTCGAGGAGCCTAACACAACTCGCTATACTAAATTTCTGCAAAATCTGACAATAAATGCGCCTATTATGGGCCCAGGACCTTAAGTCGAAAGATCGGTCTATATGGCAGCTATAACCATAGAAAGACCCCTGGTGGGTGGGCTAAGCACACCCCGGAAAAGTTTTAGCCCCCATAATCTCAAAAATACCATAGTTTTCGTTCAAATTTGTTAATTTTATTGCCGTTCAAAGGAATTTAGCCCCAACAAAAATCAGGCCAGGCTTCGCTAATGATGCCATCTATATGCAAATCTGACCCGATCTTGGCCTAATTAAACAAGGATGGGACCTAACACAACAAAAAAGCAAATTTTGCCCATGAACATTCCTCTAAGGAACAGGGACATACTTCTCACATATCAATAAGGGCAGTCCGATTCAAGTTTAAGCTCAACGATAAGGGGCCTCCTTTCTATAGCCGAGTTCAAACAGCGAGCCGTAGTGCGACACCTCTTTGGAGAGAAGTTTTACATGGTATAGTACCTCACAAATGTCGCGAGCATTAGGAGGAGAAAACCACCGCTGAAATTTTTCTCTGATGGTCTCGCCAGGATTCGAACCCAAGACGTTTAGCGTAATAGGCGGACATGCTAAACTCTGCACTACGATGGCTGAAATTTTGGACAACGAGTTGTGTTAGGTCAGCGAAATCGGATAATAAATGTGGTTTTAATGGATCCAAGACCTTAAATCGGCAGATCGGTCTAAAAAGGAGACTATATCAAGATATAGTCCGATATCCCCCGTCTTCCAACTTAACCTGTGTATGCAATAAAAAGAATCTGTGCCAAGTTTCAGCTCAATATCTTAATTTTAAGAGACTGCAGTGTGATTTCAACATACGTATAGTCAGACGAAAAGACAGGGGGATCGACATGTCTAGATCGTCTTAGATTTTTACGAAGTACAACTAAAGCTAAGGAAAATTTTTCAAAAAAAAATTATATTCAGAAAAATGTATGCAATTTTTATGTAAATTGTCCTTATAATTCAATGTTTGAAGGTTATTTCATGCAAATGTTGACCGTGATTGCGCCTCGAATGGTCCATCTGCTTAGTCCTATTTTGGCATACTCTTTCCAACATTTCGGCCGGTATCTCACGAATAAATGCTTCCATGTTGTCTTCCAATGAGTCAATTGAAGCAGGCTTGTCTGTATAGACATGAACTTTAACATAGCTTCACAAAAAATAGTCTAAAGGCGTTAAATGGGACGATCTAGGAGGCCAATTAAACGTTCCTGATCGGAAAATAAAATGTTCACCGAACTTGCCTCTCAATAAATTCATTCTTACGCGTGCTATGTGGCATGTGGCTCCGTCTTGTTGAAACCACATATCACGCAAGTCAAGCTCTTGCATTTTGGACAAAAAAAAAGTTGGATATCATCTCACGAAAGCGCTCACCATTCACACTTACGTTACGATTCGCATCATCTTTGAAGAAGTACGGTCCAATGATGCCACCAGCCCATAAACCCCAGCACACTGAAACTCATTCTGGATGCATTGGTACCTCTTGCAATGCTTCTAGCTGATTTTCACTCCACAATCGACAATTCTGCTTATTTACGTACCCATTGAGCCAAAAATGAGCTTCGTCGCTCAATGGAAGAAGCGCGCCATGAACTTTTTTAACAGAGCACGCATTTTGATGATAAAATTGAATAATTTGCAAGCGTTGTTCGTTTGTATGACGATGCATGGTTAAATTATAGACCAATCTGAAGATGCTTGACATTGCAACAAAACTCGACACGTGCCTTAGCTGTTTAAAACAGTGTTGCAAAAAAGATAATACTGGTTGCCCAAAAAGTAATTGCGGATTTTTCATATAGTCGGCGTTGACAAATTTTTTCACAGCTTGTAATTGCATTCTTTCTTCTGTCAGTTATCAGCTGTTACTTTTAGCTTGCTTTAGAAAAAAAGTGCGCGAAATTTTGTTTACATTTGTTTGTTTGGCGTCAATTTTAGTATGGAGCCCACAAAGGAGCATTTTCGTCATATTTTACTTTATTATTTCCGTAAAGGAAAAAACGCGGAGCAGGTTGCTAAAAAGTTACGAGATGTGTATGGTGATAAAGCCTTAAAAGGAAGACAGTGTCAAAATTGGTTTCGCAAATTATGTGTGTGAAGATAAATTCCGAATTTAACTAGCAGAGACACAAACCGCTTTGTTAACAGAGTGCGAGAGAGAGTAACAGAAGTATTAACAGAGATCCACTGAGGGGTTAGCAGAGCTCTGTAAATACTTAACACAACCAAAAAACAAGAGAAATTAATTAAATTTCTTACTTTTTATCAATTTTTGCAAATATTTGTAAAAAAAAGTAAAACCATAACAAAATTTGGAGTAAAATATCAATGCTTTGAATCAAAAACACCAAATTAAAAATATCTATTACCGTAGTACTGAGAAAAATGAAAAATTTATAAAAAAAATATTCTGGGCAGGATTATGACCAATGGTCCTGGAGGACATCTAAGAATTCTACAAGGTACTACCATACATCGTTGGAAAGGTCACGACAGGAGCTTTCCAAAACATGTCCTTATTCGAAAATCGAGCAGTTGGTTTTTTCAAATTCCTGTCTTTTTTTAAGAATTTCTCGAAAAAAAATCTGGACAGGATTATGGCCAACGCTCCTGGAGGACATCTAAGAATTCTACAAGGTACTACCATACATCGTTGAAAAGGTGACTATGTGTGCTTTCCAAAACATGTCTTTATTCGAAAATCGAGCAGTTGGTTTTTTCAAATTCCTGTCTTTTTTAAAAAAAATCTGGACAGGATAATGTCCAATGCTCCTGGAGGACATCTAAGAATTCTACAAGGTACTACCATACATCGTTGGAAAGGTCACGATGTGTGCTTTTCAAAACATGTCCTTATTCGAAAATCGAGCAGTTGATTTTTTCAAATTCCTGTCTTTTTTAAAAAAATTCTGGAAAAAAAATCTGGACAGGATAATGTCCAATGCTCCTAGAGGATATCTAAGAATTCTACAAGGTACTACCATACATCGTTGGAAAGGTGACGATGTGTGCTTTCCAAAACATGTCCTTATTCGAAAATCGAGCAGTTGGTTTTTTCAAATTCCTGTCTTTTTTAAAAAAATTCTGGAAAAAAAATCGGGACAGGATAATGGCCAATGCTCCTGGAGGACATCTAAGAATTCTACAAGGTACTACCATACATCGTTGGAAAGGTGACGATGTGTGCTTTCCAAAACATGCCCTTATTCGAAAATCGAGCAGTTGGTTTTTTCGAATTCCTGTCTTTTTTAAAAAAATTCTGGAAAAAAAATCGGGACAGGATAATGTCCAATGCTCCTGGAGGACATCTAAGAATTCTACAAGGTACTACCATACATCGTTGGAAAGGTGACGATGTGTGCTTTTCAAAACATGTCCTTATTCGAAAATCGAGCAGTTGGTTTTTTCAAATTCCTGTCTTTTTTAAAAAAATTCTGGAAAAAAAAATCGGGACTGGATAATGTCCAATGCTCCTGGAGGACATCTAAGAATTCTACAAGGTACTACCATACATCGTTGGAAAGGTGACGATGTGTGCTTTTCAAAACATGTCCTTATTCGAAAATCGAGCAGTTGGTTTTTTCAAATTCCTGTCTTTTTTAAAAAAATTCTGGAAAAAAAAATCGGGACAGGATAATGGCCAATGCTCCTGGAGGACATCTAAGAATTCTACAAGGTACTACCATACATCGTTGGAAAGGTGACGATGTGTGCTTTCCAAAACATGCCCTTATTCGAAAATCGAGCAGTTGGTTTTTTCAAATTCCTGTCTTTTTTAAAAAAATTCTCGAAAAAAAATCTGGACAGGATAATGGCCAATGCTCCTGGAGGACATCTAAGAATTCTACAAGGTACTACCATACATCGTTGGAAAGGTGACGATGTGTGCTTTCCAAAACATGCCCTTATTCGAAAATCGAGCAGTTGGTTTTTTCAAATTCCTGTCTTTTTTAAAAAAATTCTGGAAAAAAAATCGGGACAGGATAATGTCCAATGCTCCTGGAGGACATCTAAGAATTCTACAAGGTACTACCATACATCGTTGGAAAGGTGACGATGTGTGCTTTCCAAAACATGCCCTTATTCGAAAATCGAGCAGTTGGTTTTTTCAAATTCCTGTCTTTTTTAAAAAAATTCTCAAAAAAATTCTTGAAAGGATTATGGCCAACGCTCCTGGAGGACATCTAAGAATTCTACAAGGTACTACCATACATCGTTGGAAAGGTGACGATGTGTGCTTTCCAAAACATGTCCTTATTCGAAAATCGAGCAGTTGGTTTTTTCAAATTCCTGTCTTTTTTAAAAAAATTCTCAAAAAAATTCTGGAAAGGATAATGGCCAACGCTCCTGGAGGACATCTAAGAATTCTACAAGGTACTACCATACATCGTTGAAAAGGTGACTATGTGTGCTTTCCAAAACATGTCTTTATTCGAAAATCGAGCAGTTGGTTTTTTCAAATTCCTGTCTTTTTTAAAAAAAATCTGGACAGGATAATGTCCAATGCTCCTGGAGGACATCTAAGAATTCTACAAGGTACTACCATACATCGTTGGAAAGGTGACGATGTGTGCTTTCCAAAACATGTCCTTATTCGAAAATCGAGCAGTTGGTTTTTTCAAATTCCTGTCTTTTTTAAAAAAATTCTGGAAAAAAAATCGGGACAGGATAATGGCCAATGCTCCTGGAGGACATCTAAGAATTCTACAAGGTACTACCATACATCGTTGGAAAGGTGACGATGTGTGCTTTCCAAAACATGCCCTTATTCGAAAATCGAGCAGTTGGTTTTTTCGAATTCCTGTCTTTTTTAAAAAAATTCTGGAAAAAAAATCGGGACAGGATAATGTCCAATGCTCCTGGAGGACATCTAAGAATTCTACAAGGTACTACCATACATCGTTGGAAAGGTGACGATGTGTGCTTTTCAAAACATGTCCTTATTCGAAAATCGAGCAGTTGGTTTTTTCAAATTCCTGTCTTTTTTAAAAAAATTCTGGAAAAA
This sequence comes from Stomoxys calcitrans, assembly GCF_963082655.1. NCBI lineage: Eukaryota > Metazoa > Arthropoda > Insecta > Diptera > Muscidae > Stomoxys > Stomoxys calcitrans. The sequence continues at coordinate 130,577,177 of NC_081555.1, forward strand.
AAATCGGGACAGGATAATGGCCAATGCTCCTGGAGGACATCTAAGAATTCTACAAGGTACTACCATACATCGTTGGAAAGGTGACGATGTGTGCTTTTCAAAACATGTCCTTATTCGAAAATCGAGCAGTTGGTTTTTTCAAATTCCTGTCTTTTTTAAAAAAATTCTGGAAAAAAAATCGGGACAGGATAATGGCCAATGCTCCTGGAGGACATCTAAGAATTCTACAAGGTACTACCATACATCGTTGGAAAGGTGACGATGTGTGCTTTCCAAAACATGCCCTTATTCGAAAATCGAGCAGTTGGTTTTTTCAAATTCCTGTCTTTTTTAAAAAAATTCTGGAAAAAAAATCGGGACAGGATAATGTCCAATGCTCCTGGAGGACATCTAAGAATTCTACAAGGTACTGCCATACATCGTTGGAAAGGTGACGATGTGTGCTTTCCAAAACATGCCCTTATTCGAAAATCGAGCAGTTGGTTTTTTCAAATTCCTGTCTTTTTTAAAAAATTTCTGGAAAAAAAATCGGGACAGGATAATGGCCAATGCTCCTGGAGGACATCTAAGAATTCTACAAGGTACTACCATACATCGTTGGAAAGGTGACGATGTGTGCTTTCCAAAACATGTCCTTATTCGAAAATCGAGCAGTTGGTTTTTTCAAATTCCTGTCTTTTTTAAAAAAATTCTGGAAAAAAAATCGGGACAGGATAATGGCCAATGCTCCTGGAGGACATCTAAGAATTCTACAAGGTACTACCATACATCGTTGGAAAGGTGACGATGTGTGCTTTCCAAAACATGCCCTTATTCGAAAATCGAGCAGTTGGTTTTTTCGAATTCCTGTCTTTTTTAAAAAAATTCTGGAAAAAAAATCGGGACAGGATAATGTCCAATGCTCCTGGAGGACATCTAAGAATTCTACAAGGTACTACCATACATCGTTGGAAAGGTGACGATGTGTGCTTTTCAAAACATGTCCTTATTCGAAAATCGAGCAGTTGGTTTTTTCAAATTCCTGTCTTTTTTAAAAAAATTCTGGAAAAAAAATCGGGACAGGATAATGGCCAATGCTCCTGGAGGACATCTAAGAATTCTACAAGGTACTACCATACATCGTTGGAAAGGTGACGATGTGTGCTTTTCAAAACATGTCCTTATTCGAAAATCGAGCAGTTGGTTTTTTCAAATTCCTGTCTTTTTTAAAAAAATTCTGGAAAAAAAATCGGGACAGGATAATGGCCAATGCTCCTGGAGGACATCTAAGAATTCTACAAGGTACTACCATACATCGTTGGAAAGGTGACGATGTGTGCTTTCCAAAACATGCCCTTATTCGAAAATCGAGCAGTTGGTTTTTTCAAATTCCTGTCTTTTTTAAAAAAATTCTGGAAAAAAAATCGGGACAGGATAATGTCCAATGCTCCTGGAGGACATCTAAGAATTCTACAAGGTACTACCATACATCGTTGGAAAGGTGACGATGTGTGCTTTCCAAAACATGCCCTTATTCGAAAATCGAGCAGTTGGTTTTTTCAAATTCCTGTCTTTTTTAAAAAAATTCTCAAAAAAATTCTTGAAAGGATTATGGCCAACGCTCCTGGAGGACATCTAAGAATTCTACAAGGTACTACCATACATCGTTGGAAAGGTGACGATGTGTGCTTTCCAAAACATGTCCTTATTCGAAAATCGAGCAGTTGGTTTTTTCAAATTCCTGTCTTTTTTAAAAAAATTCTCAAAAAAATTCTGGAAAGGATAATGGCCAATGCTCCTGGAGGACATCTAAGAATTCTACAAGGTACTACCATACATCGTTGGAAAGGTGACGATGTGTGCTTTCCAAAACATGCCCTTATTCGAAAATCGAGCAGTTGGTTTTTTCAAATTCCTGTCTTTTTTAAAAAAATTCTCAAAAAAATTCTTGAAAGGATTATGGCCAACGCTCCTGGAGGACATCTAAGAATTCTACAAGGTACTACCATACATCGTTGGAAAGGTGACGATGTGTGCTTTCCAAAACATGTCCTTATTCGAAAATCGAGCAGTTGGTTTTTTCAAATTCCTGCCTTTTTTAAAAAAATTCTCGAAAAAAAATCTGGACAGGATAATGGCCAATGCTCCTGGAGGACATCTAAGAATTCTACAAGGTACTACCATACATCGTTGGAAAGGGCACGATGTGTGCTTTCCAAAACATGTCTTTATTCGAAAATCGAGCAGTTGGTTTTTTCATACTCCTGCCCTTTTTGAAAATGTATCGAAAAAAAATTTTTTTGAGAGAGTTACAGAGAGAGTTACTTTTCAGTTACAAACATTGAATGTTAGAGCTTTCTGTAAAAATGTTAATTACATATAATCATATACATGGGAATGTATACTATTCAACTCTATAAAATAGTTCATAAGTTTCCCATAGAGGTCGCTTGTGTTATTAACGTACTCGCATATTGCGTCTGCGCCGTTTACTTTTTCCACTTCTGTTCCAAGCTTTTTTGAATATAGTGTGAGGTGTCTATACTTTACTTTATCTATGCCAGGCATGGACACATATTTTTGACTGTGTTCGTGAGTACAATTGTTTTGCTCTACACGCGAAATAAAATTACAATGACAAAATGGTTCGAAAATAGTTATTTTTTTACAATTAATTTCAAATGAGTTTTTTTTTTGGGTTGAACTTGTGGCTTTAATGATGAGAGCCTTTCTATTGATAGATATTTATTGAGCAAATGTTTCATTACAATTTGAACATGACTGTGTTTGCTTCCAAATTAAGCATCTCCAAAAGATGTCTGGTAAGGAACAAATTGAGTTTTCATTCATTCGTCGTTATTTGTGTTTATGTTGCCTGATCAGTAATTAATAATGTACGTAGTTTGTTTCTATTTCAACGTCTATAAAGAGAGCTAGTATCCACCAAACGAGAATAAGCTGCTAAGTGCAAATGCTAGGCCAGCGAGGGCCAAATCAGTACCCTGTGGTTTTTCTCTCAGCAGAGAAGTTTTTTTTTGTTACGAGCGGGCTCTCTTTCCACAAGCAGAAATTAAAACAAACCAAGAACATTCGGTGAATAATATTGCAGGTTAGGCAATTTGCAATTTTATTTCGCATGTAGACAAAACAATTGTACTCACGCAAACATAGCCAAACAATTGGGCCCACCGCTGTCATAGTCTATAACAGGCATTGGCACTGCTTTTTGCCTATTTGTGCGTGAGTACAATTGTTCATTCAGAGTTTGAAATAATTCTCTAACTGTAGTAGATGCAATGTAAGCAAGACCATTGGTCGTGAGTGAGAGTGCAAAATTACTCTCTGTCTGCTAAATGTTTATTGGCGATCGTTCGACAAATGCTCCTTTCGCCAGCCGGCAATCAAAACAACTCTTTCTCTCTCTCTCTCTCTCTGATCTGTCAGTGCAGAACATGGGGAAATGTTGGAGCGTAGCAAATTTCTCTTGCAGCTTTCCAATTGCAAAAGATGCTTTATGGCTACACGGATGGTACAGTTTATTCATCGAAATGAAGCACCATTAGCTTCTTTGAACTGCGACATGCGTAAGACAACGTAAGAGCTGTTAGAAAAAATAACAAGTAAAAAGGCGTTAAGTTCGGCCGGGCCGAACTTTGGATACCCTCCACCATGGATCTCATTTGTCGAGTTCTTTTTGCGGCATCTCTTCTTAGGCAAAACAAGTATGTTGATGGTCATGAGAGAATCCGTCGTACAAAATTTCAGGCAAATCGGATAATAATTGCGACCTCTAGAGGCTCAAGAAGTCAAGATCCCAGATTTGTTTATATGGCAGCTATATCAGGTTATGAACCGATTTGAACCTTATTTGACACAGATGTTGAAAGTAAGAATAAAATACGTCTTGCAAAATTTCAGCCAAATCGGATAGGTATTGCGTCATATAGAAACTCAAGAAGTCAAGTCCCCATATCTGTTTATATGGCAGCTATATCAGGTTATGAACCGATTTGAACCATACTTGGCACAGTTATTGGATATCATATTAAAATACTTCGTGCAAAAATTCATTCAAAGCGGATAAGAATTGCGCACTCTAGAGGCTCAAGAAGTCAAGACCCAAGATAGGTTTATATGGCAGCTGTATCAAAACATGGACCGATGTGGCCCTTTACAATACCAACCGACCTACACTAATAAAAAGTATTTGTGCAAAATTTCAAGCGGCTAGCTTTACTCCTTCGGAAGTTAGCGTGCTTTCGACAGACAGACGGACGGATATGGCTAAATCGACATAAAATGTCGCGACGATCAAGAATATATATACTTTATAGGGTTTCACACGAATATTTCGAGCAGTTACAAACAGAATGACGAAATTAGTATACCCCCCATTCTATGGTGGAGGGTAAAAAAAAGAAATATAAAGGTTGCCCAAAAAGTAATTGTGGATTTTTTAAAAGAAAGTAAATGCATTTTTAATAAAACATAGAATTAACTTTAATCAAATATACTTTTTTTAAACTTTTTTTCTAAAGCAAGCTAAAAGTAACAGCTGATAACTGACAGAAGAAAGCATGCAATTACAGAGTCACAAGCTGTGAAAAATTTGTCAACGCCGACTATATGAAAAATCCGCAATTACTTTTTGGGCAACCCAATAGAATCATTCTAGTGAAAGCATTCGTCAAGTTAGGTTGCATTATGGAGCAAAAAAAAAAACTTTTTCGCCTTAGTGCGAAACTATTTTATATGGATTTAAAAGAGAAAAAAAAAGTTTCTATAAAACAATTTTTAAATATCGAAAAAAGGTGTTTTATACGAAGACTATATTAAAAAAAATTATAACTTTCATTATATTAAAACTCTACACAATTTTGTCGGAAATACACAAATGAAATTGTAGCTGTATGGATTGTTTAAATATACCGTATGTATTGTAACAATCGTCTGGAAAAAATGTTTTACACAATTTTATTTGGTTGTGAACAAAAATAAAAAAGTTTGCCTCGTCGGTGGATGGTCTCATGTCGAAAAATAGTTTTATGATTTCAAGAGTAGAATGTCCAGCATTAGATGCAATGGTTTTGCTTTACCCACCACCACTCAATAGAATAAAATCGAAAAAAATAGTAAAAAATCTACCGTTTATGAATGATTAAATATAGCTCACTGAACTTTTAATGGTTAGAGGTAAGATGTTAGCGAGATCATGTGCATAATTTCATGGCCCTAGGTGGTCATTAAGCCCCCTTAAGTTGGTTGATTAGGCTTGGTTTTTGGTCCGATTTTAAAAACTTTACTGGATAGTGCTCAAAATTCCCTATATAAAAGTCCGCTTTAGGTCTACAGAAGTTTAGTTGCTTGACTATGGAAAGCCAAAGGAAAAAGTCAAAGCTAAAGAAAAAAATCCATTCATGTTGCTTTGATAGTGTGTAGATGCTTAAACTGAGTGCTTAGGAAGTCAAGTAAAGTTATTTTGATTTTTTTGGTTGCTTTTGCTGTTACGTTGCTTGTTTCTTTTTCGTAGTCCTAGCTAAAAGCATGCCATTCTCTACATGTTTATTATTAGCATTTATTTTTGTGGTGGCACGCTGCTGTTCTCTGGCACACACATATGTTTCACATAATTTTTCTACGTCGCTTTCTCGCGCGTAGTGAGATTGCAAAATTACTCTCTGTCTGCTAAATGCTTATTGGTTATCGTTCGACAAATGCTCAATCAGCTTAGAAATATATATTTTTAAAGCTTAGAAATATATATTTTCATAACAATTTGTTCTACATATTTTGTAAGAAACCAACATTTAAAAATCTACTATTCATTAAGTTTTAAACATGAAAGACTGAACTTTTATAAAAAACACGGTTTACATAGTAAACCAAAAAAGAGAGAAGTATATACAATTTTTTAATAAGAAAATTTTTGTTAAGTTTAAAAGGTTTACATTCTAGTGCATTTTATCAAACAATAAAAAAATATAAGATACAATGTTACACAGTGGATTTTGGCATTGGTTGCTTTGAAGTTTTATTTCGCGTGTAGAGCAAACAAAAATATATGTCCATGCCCGGCCTACACAAAGTAAAGTATAGACACCTCACACTATGTTCAAAAGTTCAAAAAAGCTTGTAACAGAAGTGGAATAAGTAAACAGCGCAGACGCAATATGCGAGTACGCTAATAACACAAGCGACCTCTATGGGAAAACTTATTAGTTATTTTATAGAGTTGAAAAGTATACATTCCCATGTATATGTTTACATGTAATTAACATTTTTACAGAAAGCTTAATATCTAACATTCAATGTTTGTAACTGAAAAGAGCGACATAGAGTACACAACAGAACGGCTAGACAACTACATTCTCTCTCAAAAAAAGACAGGAATTTGAAAAAACCAACTGCTCGATTTTCGAATAAGGACATGTTTTGGAAAGCACACATCGTCACCTTTCCAACGATATATGGTAGTACCTTGTAGAATTCTTAGATGTCCTCCAGGAGCATTGGCCATTATCCTGTCCCGATTTTTTTTCGAGAATTTTTTTAAAAAAGACAGGAATTTGAAAAAACCAACTGCTCGATTTTCGAATAAGGACATGTTTTGGAAAGCACACATCGTCACCTTTCCAACGATGTATGGTAGTACCTTGTAGAATTCTTAGATGTCCTCCAGGAGCATTGGCCATTATCCTGTCCCGATTTTTTTTTCCAGAATTTTTTTAAAAAAGACAGGAATTTGAAAAAACCAACTGCTCGATTTTCGAATAAGGGCATGTTTTGGAAAGCACACATCGTCACCTTTCCAACGATGTATGGTAGTACCTTGTAGAATTCTTAGATGTCCTCCAGGAGCATTGGCCATTATCCTTTCCAGATTTTTTTTCGAGAATTTTTTTAAAAAAGACAGGAATTTGAAAAAACCAACTGCTCGATTTTCGAATAAGGGCATGTTTTGGAAAGCACACATCGTCACCTTTCCAACGATGTATGGTAGTACCTTGTAGAATTCTTAGATGTCCTCCAGGAGCATTGGCCATTATCCTGTCCCGATTTTTTTTCCAGAATTTTTTTAAAAAAGACAGGAATTTGAAAAAACCAACTGCTCGATTTTCGAATAAGGACATGTTTTGAAAAGCACACATCGTCACCTTTCCAACGATGTATGGTAGTACCTTGTAGAATTCTTAGATGTCCTCCAGGAGCATTGGACATTATCCAGTCCCGATTTTTTTTCCAGAATTTTTTAAAAAAGACAGGAATTCGAAAAAACCAACTGCTCGATTTTCGAATAAGGGCATGTTTTGGAAAGCACACATCGTCACCTTTCCAACGATGTATGGTAGTACCTTGTAGAATTCTTAGATGTCCTCCAGGAGCATTGGACATTATCCTGTCCCGATTTTTTTTCCAGAATTTTTTTAAAAAAGACAGGAATTTGAAAAAACCAACTGCTCGATTTTCGATTAAGGGCATGTTTTGGAAAGCACACATCGTCACCTTTCCAACGATGTATGGTAGTACCTTGTAGAATTCTTAGATGTCCTCCAGGAGCATTGGCCATTATCCTGTCCAGATTTTTTTTCGAGAATTTTTTTAAAAAAGACAGGAATTTGAAAAAACCAACTGCTCGATTTTCGAATAAGGGCATGTTTTGGAAAGCACACATCGTCACCTTTCCAACGATGTATGGTAGTACCTTGTAGAATTCTTAGATGTCCTCCAGGAGCATTGGACATTATCCTGTCCAGATTTTTTTTAAAAAAGACAGGAATTTGACAAAACCAACTGCTCGATTTTCGAATAAGGACATGTTTTGGAAAGCACACATCGTCACCTTTCCAACGATGTATGGTAGTACCTTGTAGAATTCTTAGATGTCCTCCAGGAGCATTGGCCATTATCCTGTCCCGATTTTTTTTAAAAAAGACAGGAATTTGAAAAAACCAACTGCTCGATTTTCGAATAAGGACATGTTTTGGAAAGCACACATCGTCACCTTTCCAACGATGTATGGTAGTACCTTGTAGAATTCTTAGATGTCCTCCAGGAGCATTGGACATTATCCTGTCCAGATTTTTTTTAAAAAAGACAGGAATTTGAAAAAACCAACTGCTCGATTTTCGAATAAAGACATGTTTTGGAAAGCACACATAGTCACCTTTTCAACGATGTATGGTAGTACCTTGTAGAATTCTTAGATGTCCTCCAGGAGCGTTGGCCATTATCCTTTCCAGAATTTTTTTGAGAATTTTTTTAAAAAAGACAGGAATTTGAAAAAACCAACTGCTCGATTTTCGAATAAGGACATGTTTTGGAAAGCACACATCGTCACCTTTCCAACGATGTATGGTAGTACCTTGTAGAATTCTTAGATGTCCTCCAGGAGCGTTGGCCATAATCCTTTCAAGAATTTTTTTGAGAATTTTTTTAAAAAAGACAGGAATTTGAAAAAACCAACTGCTCGATTTTCGAATAAGGGCATGTTTTGGAAAGCACACATCGTCACCTTTCCAACGATGTATGGTAGTACCTTGTAGAATTCTTAGATGTCCTCCAGGAGCATTGGACATTATCCTGTCCCGATTTTTTTTCCAGAATTTTTTTAAAAAAGACAGGAATTTGAAAAAACCAACTGCTCGATTTTCGAATAAGGGCATGTTTTGGAAAGCACACATCGTCACCTTTCCAACGATGTATGGTAGTACCTTGTAGAATTCTTAGATGTCCTCCAGGAGCATTGGCCATTATCCTGTCCAGATTTTTTTTCGAGAATTTTTTTAAAAAAGACAGGAATTTGAAAAAACCAACTGCTCGATTTTCGAATAAGGGCATGTTTTGGAAAGCACACATCGTCACCTTTCCAACGATGTATGGTAGTACCTTGTAGAATTCTTAGATGTCCTCCAGGAGCATTGGCCATTATCCTGTCCCGATTTTTTTTTCCAGAATTTTTTTAAAAAAGACAGGAATTTGAAAAAACCAACTGCTCGATTTTCGAATAAGGACATGTTTTGAAAAGCACACATCGTCACCTTTCCAACGATGTATGGTAGTACCTTGTAGAATTCTTAGATGTCCTCCAGGAGCATTGGACATTATCCAGTCCCGATTTTTTTTTCCAGAATTTTTTTAAAAAAGACAGGAATTTGAAAAAACCAACTGCTCGATTTTCGAATAAGGACATGTTTTGAAAAGCACACATCGTCACCTTTCCAACGATGTATGGTAGTACCTTGTAGAATTCTTAGATGTCCTCCAGGAGCATTGGACATTATCCTGTCCCGATTTTTTTTCCAGAATTTTTTTAAAAAAGACAGGAATTCGAAAAAACCAACTGCTCGATTTTCGAATAAGGGCATGTTTTGGAAAGCACACATCGTCACCTTTCCAACGATGTATGGTAGTACCTTGTAGAATTCTTAGATGTCCTCCAGGAGCATTGGCCATTATCCTGTCCAGATTTTTTTTCGAGAATTTTTTTAAAAAAGGCAGGAATTTGAAAAAACCAACTGCTCGATTTTCGAATAAGGACATGTTTTGGAAAGCACACATCGTCACCTTTCCAACGATGTATGGTAGTACCTTGTAGAATTCTTAGATGTCCTCCAGGAGCGTTGGCCATAATCCTTTCAAGAATTTTTTTGAGATTTTTTTAAAAAAGACAGGAATTTGAAAAAACCAACTGCTCGATTTTCGAATAAGGGCATGTTTTGGAAAGCACACATCGTCACCTTTCCAACGATGTATGGTAGTACCTTGTAGAATTCTTAGATGTCCTCCAGGAGCATTAGCCATTATCCTTTCCAGAATTTTTTTGAGAATTTTTTTAAAAAAGACAGGAATTTGAAAAAACCAACTGCTCGATTTTCGAATAAGGACATGTTTTGGAAAGCACACATCGTCACCTTTCCAACGATGTATGGTAGTACCTTGTAGAATTCTTAGATGTCCTCCAGGAGCGTTGGCCATAATCCTTTCAAGAATTTTTTTGAGAATTTTTTTAAAAAAGACAGGAATTTGAAAAAACCAACTGCTCGATTTTCGAATAAGGGCATGTTTTGGAAAGCACACATCGTCACCTTTCCAACGATGTATGGTAGTACCTTGTAGAATTCTTAGATGTCCTCCAGGAGCATTGGACATTATCCTGTCCCGATTTTTTTTCCAGAATTTTTTTAAAAAAGACAGGAATTTGAAAAAACCAACTGCTCGATTTTCGAATAAGGGCATGTTTTGGAAAGCACACATCGTCACCTTCCCAACGATGTATGGTAGTACCTTGTAGAATTCTTAGATGTCCTCCAGGAGCATTGGCCATTATCCTGTCCCGATTTTTTTTCCAGAATTTTTTTAAAAAAGACAGGAATTTGAAAAAACCAACTGCTCGATTTTCGAATAAGGACATGTTTTGAAAAGCACACATCGTCACCTTTCCAACGATGTATGGTAGTACCTTGTAGAATTCTTAGATGTCCTCCAGGAGCATTGGCCATTATCCTGTCCCGATTTTTTTTCCAGAATTTTTTTAAAAAAGACAGGAATTTGAAAAAACCAACTGCTCGATTTTCGAATAAGGACATGTTTTGAAAAGCACACATCGTCACCTTTCCAACGATGTATGGTAGTACCTTGTAGAATTCTTAGATGTCCTCCAGGAGCATTGGACATTATCCTGTCCCGATTTTTTTTCCAGAATTTTTTTAAAAAAGACAGGAATTCGAAAAAACCAACTGCTCGATTTTCGAATAAGGGCATGTTTTGGAAAGCACACATCGTCACCTTTCCAACGATGTATGGTAGTACCTTGTAGAATTCTTAGATGTCCTCCAGGAGCATTGGACATTATCCTGTCCAGATTTTTTTTAAAAAAGACAGGAATTTGAAAAAACCAACTGCTCGATTTTCGAATAAAGACATGTTTTGGAAAGCACACATAGTCACCTTTTCAACGATGTATGGTAGTACCTTGTAGAATTCTTAGATGTCCTCCAGGAGCGTTGGCCATTATCCTTTCCAGAATTTTTTTGAGAATTTTTTTAAAAAAGACAGGAATTTGAAAAAACCAACTGCTCGATTTTCGAATAAGGACATGTTTTGGAAAGCACACATCGTCACCTTTCCAACGATGTATGGTAGTACCTTGTAGAATTCTTAGATGTCCTCCAGGAGCGTTGGCCATAATCCTTTCAAGAATTTTTTTGAGAATTTTTTTAAAAAAGACAGGAATTCGAAAAAACCAACTGCTCGATTTTCGAATAAGGGCATGTTTTGGAAAGCACACATCGTCACCTTTCCAACGATGTATGGTAGTACCTTGTAGAATTCTTAGATGTCCTCCAGGAGCATTGGACATTATCCTGTCCCGATTTTTTTTCCAGAATTTTTTTAAAAAAGACAGGAATTTGAAAAAACCAACTGCTCGATTTTCGAATAAGGGCATGTTTTGGAAAGCACACATCGTCACCTTTCCAACGATGTATGGTAGTACCTTGTAGAATTCTTAGATGTCCTCCAGGAGCATTGGCCATTATCCTGTCCAGATTTTTTTTCGAGAATTTTTTTAAAAAAGACAGGAATTTGAAAAAACCAACTGCTCGATTTTCGAATAAGGGCATGTTTTGGAAAGCACACATCGTCACCTTTCCAACGATGTATGGTAGTACCTTGTAGAATTCTTAGATGTCCTCCAGGAGCATTGGCCATTATCCTGTCCCGATTTTTTTTTCCAGAATTTTTTTAAAAAAGACAGGAATTTGAAAAAACCAACTGCTCGATTTTCGAATAAGGACATGTTTTGAAAAGCACACATCGTCACCTTTCCAACGATGTATGGTAGTACCTTGTAGAATTCTTAGATGTCCTCCAGGAGCATTGGACATTATCCAGTCCCGATTTTTTTTTCCAGAATTTTTTTAAAAAAGACAGGAATTTGAAAAAACCAACTGCTCGATTTTCGAATAAGGACATGTTTTGAAAAGCACACATCGTCACCTTTCCAACGATGTATGGTAGTACCTTGTAGAATTCTTAGATGTCCTCCAGGAGCATTGGACATTATCCTGTCCCGATTTTTTTTCCAGAATTTTTTTAAAAAAGACAGGAATTCGAAAAAACCAACTGCTCGATTTTCGAATAAGGGCATGTTTTGGAAAGCACACATCGTCACCTTTCCAACGATGTATGGTAGTACCTTGTAGAATTCTTAGATGTCCTCCAGGAGCATTGGCCATTATCCTGTCCCGATTTTTTTTCCAGAATTTTTTTAAAAAAGACAGGAATTTGAAAAAACCAACTGCTCGATTTTCGAATAAGGACATGTTTTGGAAAGCACACATCGTCACCTTTCCAACGATGTATGGTAGAACCTTGTAGAATTCTTAGATATCCTCTAGGAGCATTGGACATTATCCTGTCCAGATTTTTTTTCCAGAATTTTTTTAAAAAAGACAGGAATTTGAAAAAATCAACTGCTCGATTTTCGAATAAGGACATGTTTTGAAAAGCACACATCGTGACCTTTCCAACGATGTATGGTAGTACCTTGTAGAATTCTTAGATGTCCTCCAGGAGCATTGGACATTATCCTGTCCAGATTTTTTTTAAAAAAGACAGGAATTTGAAAAAACCAACTGCTCGATTTTCGAATAAAGACATGTTTTGGAAAGCACACATAGTCACCTTTTCAACGATGTATGGTAGTACCTTGTAGAATTCTTAGATGTCCTCCAGGAGCGTTGGCCATAATCCTGTCCAGATTTTTTTTCGAGAAATTCTTAAAAAAAGACAGGAATTTGAAAAAACCAACTGCTCGATTTTCGAATAAGGACATGTTTTGGAAAGCTCCTGTCGTGACCTTTCCAACGATGTATGGTAGTACCTTGTAGAATTCTTAGATGTCCTCCAGGACCATTGGTCATAATCCTGCCCAGAATATTTTTTTTATAAATTTTTCATTTTTCTCAGTACTACGGTAATAGATATTTTTAATTTGGTGTTTTTGATTCAAAGCATTGATATTTTACTCCAAATTTTGTTATGGTTTTACTTTTTTTTTACAAATATTTGCAAAAATTGATAAAAAGTAAGAAATTTAATTAATTTCTCTTGTTTTTTGGTTGTGTTAAGTATTTACAGAGCTCTGCTAACCCCTCAGTGGATCTCTGTTAATACTTCTGTTACTCTCTCTCGCACTCTGTTAACAAAGCGGTTTGTGTCTCTGCTAGTTAAATTCGGAATTTATCTTCACACACATTCGCAAATTCCGTTCTGGAGATTTTTCACTTAAAGATGAGCCACGTTCAGGTCGGCCAAATGAAGTTGATGATGACCAAATCAAAGCATTAATCGAATTGGATCGTCATGTAACTGAGCGTGAGATAGGAGACAAGTTAAATATACCAAAATCAACCGTTCATTATCACATAAAAAGTCTTGGACTGGTGAAAAAGCTTGATATTTGGGTACCACATGTATTGAAAGAAATTCATTTAACAAACCCAATCAAAGCTTGTGATATGCACCTTAAACGCAATGAATTCGATCCTTTTTTAAAACGAATCATAACTGGAGATGAAAAATGGATTGTTTACAACAACGTTAGTCGAAAACGATCATGGTCCAAGTATGGTGAACCAGCTCAAACCACTTCAAAGGCTGATATCCACCAAAAGAAGGTTATGCTGTCTGTTTGGTGGGATTGGAAGGGTGTGGTATATTTTGAGCTGCTTCCAAGGAACCAAACGATTAATTCGGATGTTTACTGTCAACAATTGGACAAATTGAATACAGCCATCAAGGAGAAGCGACCAGAATTGGTCAATCGTAAAGGTGTCATATTCCACCAGGACAACGCTAGACCGCACACATCTTTGGTCACTCGCCAAAAACTGAGTGAGCTTGGCTGGGAACTTTTGATGCATCCACCATATAGTCCTGACCTTGCACCATCAGACTACCATTTATTTTGATCTTTGCAGAACTCCTTAAATGGTAAAACTTTCGGCAATGATGAGGCTATAAAATTGCACTTGGTTCAGTTTTTTGCAGATAAAGGCCAGAACTTCTATAGGCGTGGAATACTAAATTTGCCAGGAAGATGGCAAAAGGATTACTTTTTGGGTAACCCATAGCTAAAAAGTCACCCTTTATATGCAAATTCTACCATTAACCTTACATTAAAGAACTGGGGCAAACAACCATTGGGGAGCTGGATCGAACTTCTCGGACAAAAATATATATATGATCGGAAATGAATATTTTGATGTGTTGTAAACGGGATGACAATATGAATATACCCCAATCCTTCGGTGGTGGGTATAACAAGGAAAAAAAATCGTTGAACATTTTTATAATACCACCTTAACCAAAGGTACATTAATCTATTTCAAAAACACACATTTACTGAAAGACTGATTTCTGCTTCGCATTAAGTTTAAACTCGTATATTAATAGATTTTTTGTTCTCAAGCGCCAACATAATAAAACTAATGACATTCAGCAGGCAAAAACGTACACAATTCATTAAAAGCAGCTGACAAAGTAATAATCGCATTAAGCTTTTAATTAGGTTTTAATTAACATTTTTTGCATTGCCCATTTAAATTTGCATAACAAAAATAAATAAATCACTGTTATAGTAAATATTCATTTTTTGTTGAATTAATTGGACTTAAGTATTGAACCACAAAGCAGAAAAAGAAAATAAACAACACAGGCGCTTAGAATTTAACCACCCTTCGTAATACCCTAGACAAACCATTGATTGCAAGCATTACATAAATCTGAACCGGTCACAATGGGAAGAAAATAGAGATGGGAGTTATGTCCCAATGTAAACCGATTTCGACAGGGTGTCATAAATTTTGGTGCGAAGTTTTGAGAAGATCGGTTGATAAAAGCAATTGCAATAACCATCGTGATTTCTATGAGTTTCCTCATAAGAGAATCTTTGGCACCAAAATTTTGTGAGGATCGGTTGACAAATTATTACATCATTGCTTTATCGAAAACTGAAACAATTGTTTACAATTTTAACATGATTCGTTTCTAGGCCGAGAAGATATCTGAGTCTGATTTGACGTTGAAGGCATGAAAATTGCGATTTATACTTTTTACACAAATTAACATGGGCAGACAGATAGACGGACAGATGGACATTGCAAAATCTTATCACGAAATGGCTCTGAATCGATGGGTATATTTATCAATGGATAAGAAGGGTGCTTATCAATAGTAAGCAAAAATTCAATTTGTGTTTGTATGTTTGTCGGTTTGTTTGCTCCGTATGGACTCAAAAACGGCTGAACCGATTACCTTGAAATTTTCACAGATTGTGTAGTTTAGTCTGAAAAGAAGGAGGGGGGAGGACCCTCCCCTTTACCCCAAAAGTACTGCCCAAAAATAAAAGTGGACTGATCGGGCCGATATGGGATTCAAATGAAAGGTATTTAAGAGTAGAGTACGAATTTCATAATAAAAGTAAGGGTCCAAGTACCTGGGGGCCACCCCAGCACCAAAACCCCTTGAAATAGGTTTATTTGAAGATCAGGACAATATGAGACTCAAATTAAAGCTATTGAATTTGACTACGGGAATTGATTACGAATATGGTCAGGAAGTAGGAATAGGCTTTATAATTAATTGATAACCCTAAATCAAAAGTGAACCGATAAGGACCCCACAAAAACGCCCATAATGGGCACATTAGCTAATCACGAATATGTGAGACTCGGTTTGTTTGTTCTGTAAAGACTGAAAAACGGCAGAACCTATTTTCTTGAAATTTTCACATATGGTGAAGGTTGGTCTGGAAGGAAACATAGGCTATATAATTTTTCGGTATCGATTACAAATATGGTCAGGAAGTAGGAATAGGCTTTATAATTAATTGATAACGGAAGGGGGCGGACCCTCCACCGTTACCCCAAAAACACCATCCAAAATCAAAAGCGGAGCGATAAGGACAATATGGGTATCAAATGAAAAGTATGCGGGAGTAGATAACGAATCTGGCATACAAATTCATACAAATTCATGTCGACGTATAGGGGGTCACCCCACCCCCACAAAGACGCCCAAAATGGGAACATTAGCCAATCACGGATATATGAGATTCGGTTTGTTTTGTCCGTATAGACTGAAAAACGGCAAAACCGATTGTCTAGAAGGTATAACTTATTGTATAGGTTGGTCTGGAAGGTATATATTTATTTTTCGGTATCGGAAGGGGAACGGATCCTCCCTCTTATGCCAAAAACTCAATCCAAAATCAAAAGTGAACCGATCGCGACAATATAGGTATCAAATGAAAAGTATTGGAGAGTATAATACGAATATGGTATTAAAATTTGAGTCTAAGTACCCATCGGGCCGCCCCAATCCCAAGACTCTCCAAAACAGATATATTGGACGTTTATTTCAATATGGGGCTCAAATAAAAGACATTCAGGAATAGATTTCGAATCTGGCATACAAAATCCGATCGAAGTATAGGGGGTCACGTCACCCCTTAAAATACGTCATTAGACTCATTATGACTATATGATACTTGGCTGAACCGATTTGTCGGTCTGGAAAGAAACATAAGCTCTATAATTATTTTTATAATTTTTAGATAATATAATTTTATATAATTTTTAGATATCGGGTGGAGGCGGACCCTCCCCCTAACCCCAAAAACGCCACGCATATCCGAAAGTGGTCCGATGGGCACAATAAGGGTATCAAATAAAAGGTATTGGAGACCATAAAACGAATGCGGTATTAAAATTTGGGTCCAATTGCCCAGCGGCGCCCCTCCTCTCCCCTAACCCCAAAACTTTTCTAAACAGATATATTCGAAGTTCATGCCAATATGAGACTCAAATGAAATGTATTAGGCAGTAGATTACAAATATGGCATAAAATATTAGGTCCAAGTAATGGAAGTTTGCCCACACCATATAATCCAAAATGGGCATATTAGCCGACCATGGCTATATGGGACTCAAATGACATTCAAGTCTAGGTAGCGCTTTTCCTCCTAAATATACATCAAATGGGTTATTTAACCCATTATGACAATATGGGACTCAAATAAAAGGTATTTGAGAGTAGGAAACGAATTTGATATCCAATTTTGAAGCCAAGTGTTTTGGGGTACGCCATAAAGCACTCCCTAAATTGAACTTCATTTCCGTTGGGAATAAAGAACTAATCCGATAACTATTTTCAGTGCAAAGTGCTGGTGGCCGCCCCAGCCCCAATACACCTTCCAAACGGTTTATATTGACCGGCCATGGCAATATGGGGCTCAAATAAAGGGATTTTGAAGTGCAGCAATGAATTTGATATCCATATTTGAGTCGAAATGTCTGAGGTGCCATCCCTCCTCTAATAAGAACATTACCCTAAGGAAGAAAATTACCACCAAGAACCGAGAAGAGGCTAATTCTCACACATCAATGAGTGCTTTCCGATTCAAGTTTAAACTCAATGATAAGGAACCTTTTTTATAGCCGAGTTCGAACGGTGTCCCACAGTGCGATACCTATTTGGGGAAAATTTTTTAAATGACCATGCATGGCATTGTACCTCGCAAATGTCGTCAACATTATGAGGGGATAAACACTGCTTTGTCCGGTGTTCTCGCCAGGATTCGAACGTGTTCAGCGTCATAGGCTACAATGGCACGTATTCGATATCCGCATTCAGGGCGAAGTGTCCCCACCCAAAAAAGATATTAGAGAATTAAAGAAGGCACAGAGGACAACTATTTTAAAATTAAAAAATTAAAAAGCCGATAAACGGGCTTTAAAACCCCAACTAACCACCCTTACATAAAACATAAAATAAATACCATATACATACGTATATACACTTTCAGTTTAAATAAACCATTAGCATAATACAGTGTTTCATTAGTTGCGTATAAATCTCATTGGTGCCCTTTTATTTGTCTTTATCTTAATATCGTTCATTGTCTGCTTAAGTCCTCATCAGCAATTACGCGTACTTGGCAAAAACTTTAATTTAGGCATATGATTTATGCTAATGAGCTTTGCTGCACTAATTTCGCAATTATGTATTTAGGTATTAAAGCATGTCAGGTTTTTTGCCAGAGGTAAGAGAAACCAGCAGGGAAAGGCAAAAGTTCGACTGTATTATACCCCACACCTACCCAATAAGTACAAAGTGGGAGCTATATGATGTTTTCAGATGGGTTATTAAACGATCCGTATCAAATTTCAAGCCACTATGTTCAAACCAATCTAAACCAATTTCTATGAAATTCACAAGTAATGTTGAAAGTAAAGAGAAACTCCTTCCTGCTAAATTTCGAGAGAATCGGTTAACAAATTATCATTTTATTCCATTATTACGGCAAATCGGACGAAAATATATATGGGAGTTATATCCAAATCTGGAACGATTCTTTCCAATTACAATAGGCTTCGTCTCTAAGCCCAAGAAAATGTACACAAATTACAATGGACAGACGGACAGGCAGACTAACAGACTGACACACTGACAGACAGACAGACACACGTACAGACGGACATAGCTTAATCAAATCGGAAAGTGATTTTGAGTCGAACGGTTTATAAATGGGTCTATCTTTCTTTTTTCTGGTTGTTACAAACAAATGTACTAAATTATAATACCCTGGTGTAGGGTAAAACAAGTAAGAGCGTGCTAAGTTCGGACGGGCCGAATCTTATATACCCTCCACCATGAATAGCATTTCTCGAGTTCTATGCGCGGTATCTCTTTTAAGGCCAACAAAGAATATTGAATAAGAACTGTTATGCTATTGCAGCTATATCAAGTTATAGTCCGATTCGGACCATAAATTAATGCTGAACATTGTAGAAGTCATTGTGTAATATTTCAGTTTACTCCGATAAGAAGCTCTAGAAGCAAAATCGGGAGATAGGTTTATATGGGAGCTGTATGAAGCTATTGATCGATTCAGACCATATTATACACGTATGTTGAAGGTCATGAGAGAAGCCGTTGTATTTCTTCCAAATCGGATGAGAATTGCGTCCTTTAGAGGCTCAAGAAGTCAAGATCCCAGATCTATTTATATGACAGCTATATCAGGTTATGTACGATGCTTTCGACAGACAGACGGACGGACAGACGGGCGGACATGACTCGATCGACTTAAAATGACATGACGATCAAGAATATATATACTTTATGGGGTCTTAGACGCATATTTCGAGGTATTACAAACAGAATGACGAAATTAGTATACCCCCATCCTATGGTGAAGGGTATAAAAATTAACAGAACAAATAAAAAGGCATTAACTTTGGATACTCACCATGTTGGATATATGCATTTCAGCAAAAGCGGAAATAAATACGCCATCAATCAGGACGAAAGACCGCCAATGAAGATATCGAACTATATTAGGCATTATTGGGTATATTCAGGTTGAATGGAATGCCCATAATAGGTGAGTTCACTCGGAGGCTAGTTTGGTTCATTGTGATGCCCTAGAAAGAAAGACAAGAGAAAATGTGAGAACACGGACCATATCCACAATTTATACACCAATAAAAGAAACAGCAGGAAAGTAGAACCAGAGCGGGTGGTAAAATAACCCACATCGCAGAAGATCCGCCTACACAGGAAGGAGAACTAGAGTTCTCCGTAGATGGACATAGGCAACTCCTGCAGAAGTTATAGTGCGGTATTCCCATGCGCTCTGCCTATGCCACAATATCCGGTTATTAGCCTTGTTTAGGTACTCATCGACCTCTTATCGATCGCCAGTAACTCCCTCGTCCTCCTCCGGTCGATGACTGGCCAGAGCGCCCTAGCAGTCCGGCAATCATCCGCCATGTCCCATTTTGTCACCGACGGCGCT